>NC_056057.1:28818287-29125509 GCF_016772045.2 Ovis aries | reverse complement strand
ACTTAAAATTGAATTTCTAATTTCCCTGTACTGCAGCAGCTAATAAGGCATCACCTCCTATAGTCAAATTTTACAAATAGGCTAACCTGAAATATTAGGGTATGAATTACCTAGTAAGTATTTCTTATATTTAAGTGGGAGGAAAAGTTTAATTGTACTTATTTTCTATGGCCTTTCTTTTTATCATTGAGGGATATCACGTGTTTTAGATAAATGATCATGTTTGAATTAAAACAGTTTGTCACTTTCCAATAAGCTGAACTTTATTATGGGACAGGACATTTAGAGTCATGTTTGGCTTGAGAAGTTTGGTTTGAGATTTTTCACTTTGCTCTAGCTATTTTTTTTTGTTTGAGTATTGGTTTATTTTCACGGTTAATTTTTCTGTGTTTTCCAGGTGAAAGGCCCAATTCATAATGAAATATTTATAAACAATATCAGTTTAGTTCAGTCGCTCAGTCGTGTCTGACTCTGCAACCCCATGAATCACAGCACGCCAGGCCTCCCTGTTTATCACCAACTCCTGGAGTTTACTCAAACTCATGTCCATTGAGTTGGTGATGCCATCCAGCCATCTCATCCTCTGTCATCCCCTTCTCCTCCTGCCCCCAATCCCTCCCAGCATCAGGGTCTTTTCCAATGAGTCAACTCTTGCATGAGGCAGCCAAAGTATCGGAGTTTCAGCTTTAGCATCAGTCCTTCCAATGAACACCCAGGACTGAACAGTAAGCATAGTACCAAAAGTTTTACTAGGTGGCTGCCAAGGACTGCATGCAAAATAGTCAAAGATAAATTGAGGCTTTTGTAGGATATTTGTGAGCATGAAAATGGTGGTTAATATGGAAATGTGTCTCCATAAATGGTAACATTCTTTTTGCATTTACCCAGCTCCTTTTCTTCAAATAATCAGAGCATTAAACCTCTGCCTCCAATTTTCTGATATCTGTCATGTATTTTGAGTGGTTTTTACACAACTTAGATAAGAGAGTAATGTCCCAAATTTTCTGTTTGTCAGACATCAACAGGAGCAACCAGCCTCAGGGTCTAGGGAGCTGCCAGGTATGGCACATAAATTGGTAAGTGGATTCAGGCTTTTTTCATTTAGAGACTTCACTCTTGGAGCGATGATCAAATAAGAAATGATAATATAAACATGGATGCAGGGGGTCAGTAAGAATGACAGGCCTCCAGAAAATGGATCCCTAGAGAACAGATACAGGCTGATCATAAAATCCAGATCTTGCTAGTGTGAGCACTAGTGTCCTTATCTACTTTCCTGGCAATTTTTCTTTGTCCCCAACTCCAAACAGAATGTTTCACATATGTCTGTATCAAGACTGTATGAATAGTTTCAAGAAACAAAATTCATACCGCAGCCAAATTCCCTAGAAACCATCAACCTATAAAAGAGCAACTGTTTGCAGCCAAAAGAAAATCCACCTAATTTCAAAATTAACTATTGTTCAGTTGTCCATTTTCTCATTGTGCCACAGAGTAAATACTTCATGAAATGGGAACTATAGATATTTTTTTCCACTTAATACTTAAGAAGACCAATCAAAACCTGGTGAGGGAATAGAAATGACTTAGATATATTTTTTAAAAGATGCTTTGGAAGACCACAAAGAGCTAATTAAAAAAAAAAAAGCAGTTAATAAGGCCTCCTGAAACCTCTAAGTAGAAGGCAATGAGTTCTTGCAAACTCATCACCTGAGATTTTTTAAAAAAGGCCAAAGTAATTTACCAGGAGCACACTAATAAGGCATGGTAAGATGAGGAGAAAACAGGCATTTGAGTCTCCAAGGCTGCTTTCCAACAGAGCTGTGCTCTCTCCTGAGAGGACAGGAAAAAGCACCTGATGCTTGTTTTTCCAAACAGCTTTATTACACTTTTATGTACTTTTTTCATAATTGGAACTAAATACATTTTCTACCAAGGACAACTCTGCTTAATATTAACCTTTGGGACATATATTTTTCAACTCTAGGGATAAAGTTAATACAATGTTAAAAATTTTGTGCCAAAGGATCACAGAAATATAAAAGCCGAAGTGAATACCCACCCAGCCAAACTGAACATAAGAAGTCGTTGCTTGCCTGCCATGACCCAAAGTTCTCCTATTTTATTTCAATTTCTCTAGGTAATTCTGTATTTGATCCATGTTCACAATACAGATAGAAGGACTGGGAAAACAGGGCTTATTAACAGTAGGCCTATAAAAAGTGAAATTGCATTTTTTTCGGTATTGTAGACTATATTTTCAACAATTATGTAGAAAATATTCTCTTCGATATAACAATAGACATCTTTTAAAATTACTTTATATTCTTATGCTAATATAATTGCTTACATTCTGTTTTTAAGACACAAAACTATAAACAATTGAAATTTAAAATAGAATAATAAAATGGAACCTTAAATCTAAAGACTGTCTGAAATACCATTGGTGCTAGCCAAAGCTTATAAAACAGCAGAAAGGCTTCAACAGACTGATCTGCAAATACAGCAATGATTGAAAAGTTATGTGCACTTATCTTCTTTTATCTATTGCCTGGGTCATAGCACTAGGGTCCAGTGGGACAAATATGGCTGCCTGCCTCATACATTTTTAAATGAAGTATTATTGGAACACAGTCACATTCAGTTGGTTACATATTGTCCATGCCTGCATTCATCCTTGTAATAGCAGTGTTGAAGAGTCACAATACAGTGCACTGGTGCACAAAGCTGAACAACTTTGCTATCTGATCCTTTAAAGGAAAAGTTTGTCAACCCCAGCTCTAAAGCAACTGTTCTCAACAAGATAAACCCCAGATCGGCCCCCTGACCATCCCATCATCAACTCCTTGCTCCAGTCATGGATGCCATAAATGCCCAGGTCTAGAGAATCTCATAAAATGGCTCAGAAGGAAACTCGGAGCCCCTGTGGAGAATTCTTGCCATTACCAATAAGAACTCGGTACTGATATGGGAGAAAGAACAGACACAAGCAAACTAGAGAAAGATATAAAGAGCAGATGAGAGGATAAACAACGGAAGATAAAGAGTGTGTGTGTGTCTGTGTGTGTCTGTGTGTGTCTGTGTGTGTCTGTGTGTGTGTATTTGTTTGTGTGCATCTTGGCACTGCAAAATAGATATGATCAAAAGCCATGAGACATTCCCAAAAGGGATATTTCAAATTTTTTCTTGTTTTTACTTAAGTGTCATTTACATCAGTAAAGTACATGAATCTCAAGCACCCTACTAGGTTTGTAATGATATATTGTTTTACTCTTTGTCATTACTTTAGAGATTAACATACATCTCCAAATTATTGTTCTTAATTTGTACTTTTTCCAAAGTAAAATAAGGAACTTATATTTCAATGCCTTCCTTTTATGCTATTATCATATATTTTAATTTCATATATATTTACACCTCAGAAAATATTATTATTGTTGTTTTAAACCAAAAGAGAAAAATCTATCTCTATGTACTCAAGTATTCAACATTTCAGAAAACTCTACTGCCTTTTGCATTACGAAACTTCCATCAGGAAGTGGTCCATTTCATTGCTACAAATAATGCTAGTCATTGTCATAATACTCATCTTATCTATCAGACCCCAACATTCAATGATTTCCCCCTTTCTACCTAATAAGGACCAGATGCCTTAGCCTGACATTCACAGTGCTATAATTCCCAGTTTTATCAACTTTCCTTCCAACTCTATCTTATGTGAGCTCATTGAAATAAAATTATCCTGATCATGGAAAAAGCAAGAGAGTTCCAGAAAAACATTGATTTCTGCTTTATTGATTGTTCCAAAACCTTTGACTGTGTGGATCACAATAAACTGTGGAAAATTCTGACAGAGATGGAACCTGCCTCTTGAGAAATCTGTATGCAGGTCAGGAAGCAACAGTTAGAACTTGACATGGAACAACAGACTGGTTCCAAATAGGAAAAGGAATACGTCAAGGCTGTATATTGTCACCCTGTTTATTTAATTTGTATGCAGAGTACATTATGAGAAACACTGGACTGGAAGAAACACAAGCTGGAATCAAGATTGCCGGGAGAAATATCAATAACCTCAGATGTGCAGATGACACCACCCTTATGGCAGAAAGTGAAGAGGAGCTAAAAAGCCTCTTGATGAAAGTGAAAGAGGAGAGTGAAAAAGTTGGCTTAAAGCTCAACATTCAGAAAACGAAGATCATGGCATCTGGTCCCATCACTTCATGGGAAATAGATGGGAAACAGTAGAAACAGTGTCAGACTTTATTTTTGGGGGCTCCAGAATCACTGCAGATGGTGACTGCAGCCATGAAATTAAAAGATGCTTACTCCTTGGAAGAAAACTTATGACCAACCTAGATAGTATATTCAAGAGCAGAGACATTACTTTGCCGACTAAGATCCGTCTAGTCAAGGCTATGGTTTTACCAGTAGTCATGTATGGATGTGAGAGTTGGACTGTGAAGAAGGCTGAGCGCCGAAGAATTGATGCTTTTGAACTATGGTGTTGGAGAAGACTCTTGAGGGTCCCTTGGACTGCAAGGAGATCCAACCAGTCCATTCTGAAGGAGATCAGCCCTGGGATTTCTTTGGAAGGAATGATGCTAAAGCTGAAGCTCCAGTACTTTGGCCACCTCATGTGAAGAGCTGACTCATTGGAAAAGACTCTGATGCTGGGAGGGATTGGGGGCAGGAGGAGAAGGGGATGACCAAGGATGAGATGGCTGGATGGCATCACGGACTCAATGGACGTGAGTCTGAGTGAACTCCGGGAGATGGTGATGGACTTGGAGGCCTGGCGTCCTGCGATTCATGGGATCTCAAAGAGTCGGACACAGCTGAATGACTGAACTGAACTGAACTGATCATAAAAATATATGTAGCTGATAGGTTGATGAAGAAGGACTCATGACATGGAACCAAAAAGCATTTTTATTTTTGTTTCCATTAATCTTTGAAATTTTCTTCCATGGTGGTCACCTTGGAAGAAAACCTAGGTAAGTCCTATCATCCTACAGTAGCTTTCACACACCATAGAGCATAAATGAAAAAATATGACTATCTGGATAATATGCTAATCCACAATCAATCTCAAGGCAAAGCTACAACTTCTTTGCCTCCTTATGACCTGCTAGCTAACTGCAGCAAAAGAGTGGCATGAAGAATATTTAAAGCAGACCTCTTCTCTCACTGGACACTTTCATGGGTTCTACAAAGACTTCTGTTACTGGTTGACCTCATCTGCAAGATTCTTGACCATTTTATTTATGACTGCCCTTAACCCCTTCAAAACTCAATCTCCGCCTTCAGCTTTCCCTCTAGGTGACCCTATTGGACAAACTCTAAGATAGGTTTTAATTATGCTCTGTGTCTGGTCCTTAAGAAGCACTCAGACATTCTTCACCTATACAAACTCTGAAAACACATTACAACAGAGTAAGCACATTCCTCAAACTGCCATCAGGGGACTGGGTGGCCTTCTTTGCCTTCAATTTTCTTGGCAGGCATCAGCAAGTGATGTAATTCACTTCAGGAGACCAAGGAAGCTCTCTTGAGTGTTCTACTAACAATCCTCACATTGTCTTGACCTGAAGGGAAAATAACCTTCCTTCCACTGTGCAAATCTAGAGAATAGCACTCAGTTATATGTAAAGTCTTTGCACCAACCTCCCTACTCTTCATTTGTCTTCATGTGTATGAGATTCTTAGAGTGTGTAACAACTTTGGATTAAGTTTTTGTAACCTGTCTTTGAATCGGACTTGACTGTATCTAGTGCCTAATTTAAAACTTCAAAGAGTATCTCATTATACACGTTTGGCACTTGCTCATTATCAGTGCTCTTTCCAACCCTATCCTTTCTCAGTCTGCATTGTATTCATACTTCTATGCTGCAATTTCAGTTCTGACTGCAGCAACAATATTTAGTAAAGAACCTTCCAAAATGGAAGACACCTGAAGTTTACAAATTTCTAATTGCTAAAGAATGTATTTAACTGCTCTTCTAGAAACACCACAGCATGGAAGTGATTTCCATTACAAAATGTAAATGGTGTAAATTAGATGGATGCAATCTCTGTTTGAATAAAATTTAGACTATTCATTGCTGGCACTGCTAAGTCGTGTCCGACTCTGTGCGACCCCATAGATGGCAGCCCATCAGGCTCCCCTGTCTCTGGGATTCTCCAGGCAAGAACACTGGAGTGGGTTGCCATTTCCTTCTTCAATGCATGAAAGTGAAAAGTGAAAGTGAAGTCGCTCAGTTGTGTCCGACTCTTAGTGACTCCATGAACTGCAGCCCACCAGGCTCCTCCATCCGTGGGATTTTCCAGGCAAGAGTACTGGAGTGGGGTGCCATCGTCTTCTCCGATATTCATTGCTAGCTATGTCCGAATACATTTAACACTTTTTTGCTAGTGTAAACTCTGAAGAGAGATTTAGAAATCTGTTTATCTTATTTTTCTTTCTCTGAAGAAAATATGAGTCAGGCAATCTTCATTAGGTTGCAGTTTAAATAAAGTATACAAGCAATTGTTTCTCTCTTTAGGTCTATCTGTATATTTTATATTGATATGTTTTCAATGTAGTGTAAATAGGGGGAAAAGTGTTTAGAGACAGCATGAATTGGATTAGAGTCTCAGTTCACTATTGAACAACTTGGTGTGCCTGCTGCTACTGCTGCTGCTAAGTCGCTTCAGTCGTGTCCGACTCTGTGCGACCCCATAGACGGCAGCCCACCAGGCTCCCCTGTCCCTGGGATTCTCCAGGCAAGAACACTGGAGTGGGTTGCCATTTCTTTCTCCAATGCATGAAAGTGAAAAGGGCCCTGTTATGAAATAGTAATCAGCAAAACTCATCTCACAGTGATTTAGTGGTTAAATGACTATTGTTTAGTCGCTAAGTTGTATCTGACTCCTCCGTGACTCCAGGGACTGTAGTCCGCCAGGATTCTCTATCCATGAGATTTCCCAGGCAAAAATACTGGAGTGGGTTACCATTTCTTACTCCAGGGAATTTCCCCATCCAAGAGACGGAACCTGTGTCTTCTGCATTGCCAGGCGGATTCTTTACCACTGAGCCACCAGGAAAGCCTGGTTAAATGATCAGCCTATGTAAAATGCTTTACAGGATCACTAGTAAAAGAACGTGCTAAAAGTCACTTCACTTCTATTCTCTCTCTCTCTCTCTTTTTTTTTTTTTTTTTTATCATCTCTCCTGATTTTAACTACAGTAATTTTTACTTCATGGCAAATAGATGGGAAAACAATGAAAATAGTGACTTTATTTTCTTGGGCTCCAAAATCACTGCAGATGCTGACTGCAGCTATGAAATTAATAGATGCTTGCTCCTTGGAAGAAAAGCTATCACCAACCTAGACAACATATTAAAAAGTAGAGGCATTACTTTGCTGACAAAGGTCCATATAGTCAAAGCTATGTCTTTTTCTAGGAGTCATGTATGGATATGAGAGTTGGACCATAAAGAAAGCTGAGTACTGAAGAACTGATGCTTTTGAACTGTGGTGTTGAAGACTTTTGAGGGTCCCTTGGACTGCAAGAGACATTACTTTGCCGACTAAGGTCCGTCTAGTCAAGGCTATGGTTTTTCCTGTGGTCATGTATGGATGTGAGAGTTGGACTGTGAAGAAGGCTGAGCACCAAAGAATTGATGCTTTTGAACTGTGGTGTTGGAGAAGACTCTTGAGAGTCCCTTGGACTGCAAGGAGATCCAACCAATCCATTCTGAAGGAGATCAACCCTGGGATTTCTTTGGAAGGAATGATGCTAAAGCTGAAATTCCAGTACTTTGGCCACCTCATGCGAAGAGTTGACTCATTGGAAAAGACTCTGATGCTGGGAGGGATTGGGGGCAGGAGGAGAAGGGGACGACAGAGGGTGAGATGGCTAGATGGCATCACGGACTCGATGGACGTGAGTCTGAGTGAACTCCAGGTGTTGGTGATGGACAGGGAGGCCTGGCATGCTGCGATTCATGGGGTCGCAAAGAGTCGGACACGACTGAGCGACTGCAATGAACTGAACTGAACTGGACTGCAAGGAGATCAAACCAGTCAATCATAAAGGAAATCAGTCCTCAATATTCATTTGGAACGACTGATGCTGAAGCTGCAACTCCAATACTTTGGCCACCTGATGCAAAGAAATGACTCACTGGAAAAGACCCTGATCCTGGGAAAGATTGAAAGCAGGAGGAGAAGGGGACGACAGATGACTGAGATGGTTGGATGGCATCACTGACTCTATGGACATGAGTTTGAGCAAGCTCTGGGAGTTGGTGATGGACAGGGAAGCCTGCTGTGCTCCATTTCACAGGGTTGCAAAGAGTCAGACATGACTGAGCGACTGAACTAAACTCGTAGTAATTTTATGTATGACTTTTAAATCATCTGGGAGAAAGTAATTTGGGAAAAGGTAACATTTCATTTAAATGCTTCTTCATTTTCCCTTGCCTAGACCATTTTATGGCACACTGTTAACTCTTAGTTTTCTCATCATCCACTGGGTACTTCTTATTTGTTAGGAGGCATTAGTTTCCTTTTCATTTCTCATCTCTAACTGATTTTTAAACTCATATGGAACATGAATTTAATCTCATATTTGCTTTTTTATTCCCTAATGTTCAATATAGCTCATTTTTAGGACTTTCAAGTTTGGTAAGGCAATGTTTTAGTGTCCCTAGACATCAGTGAAGAGATGATGCTTGCTCTAGAAATTGTGAGAATTCTGACAACCACATAGTGATATAAACAGTAAGCAAGTGGTGGTTATTTAAGATTAACTGTAAAAGATGATCTTTATTGATTTGGAAAGACAAAAGGAATCTACATGGACTTAAAATAGGAGGACTAGCATTCAAAATCAAACTCATAAGGTTATCCTGTGTATAAGATCAGTTAATGGCAGGTAAAACTTGAATAGATAATTATTAACATGGACAAACTATAGCCTGGGGCCAAATCTGGCAACACATTTTTATAAATAAGCTTTCATGGGAACATCGTCATGATCATTTATTTATGTAATGTCTATGGCTGCTTTTGTTCCTCAAGGGCATAGGTACAGAGAGGTCATAGGACTTACAAAGTCTGTAATATGTATTGTCTGTTCTTTGACAGAAAATGTTTGCTGGCCTCCATTCTAACATATTTTGAGATTTATAAGACTGATCTGCAGTATACAAGTGATAGTGATCTGCTGCTAAGTTGTGTCCGACTCTGTGCGACCCCGTAGACAGAAGCCCACCAGGCTTCTCTGTCCCTGGGACTCTCCAGGCAAGAACACTGGAGTGGGTTGCCATTTCCTTCTCCAATGCATGAAGGTGAAAAGTAAAAGTGAAGTCGCTCAGTTGTGTCCAACTTTTAGCGACCCCATGGACTGTAGCCTACGAGGCTCCTCTGTCCATGGGATTTCCCAGGCAAGAGTACTAGAGTGGGGTGCCATTGCCTTCTCCAGATAGTGATCTGGGATTCTCTAATTGTACTTTTTTGAGCAACATGCGCACACACAGGAGAATGTATTATCCTTGATTATTAATCACATTCTATTTCCTTATTCTATTGAGTATAAGGCTCACATTAGAAATAACTTTTCTTTTAAATACCTTTCATCTATTCCTTTTCATTATCATCATCATCATGATACAAGCTAAATAATGAACATGAGTTTACTATAACTCTAGATAGATGAGGTTTGGTTAAAATGGTGTAACATATCAATTAATGGTTAGATGCCATCCTAGATGAAAATACTTTGTGGTATTCTATAGCAGTTTATACTCTTTTCAACATTTTATCAGAGATGTGAATGTAAACAAAAAGCATGTTTATCCAATTTGTGTATGACACAAAACTGTGGAGTTACTGTATTGAATGACAGAAACCATATTCCAAGGCATTGCAAAAAGCTGGAAATATGGGCCAAAGCAAACAAAGTGATATTTAACAGGGCTAAATATAAAGTTCTGTATTTGGATTTTAAAAATCAAAACACAATTGTACAAATACAGGATGGAGAACACATGGCTAGACAGCAATAAAAGGTGAATGTTTTAGGATTATAGCTAACTGCAAGCTTAATTTTAAACCAGCCCTTTGATGTGGATCTTAAAAATGTTCATATAATCTTAGTATGTGCTTTAATATAATTATGTATTCTGTCCAGATGAAGAGGGTTAATTGTGCTGCATACTAAATATTGCATAAGCCATGTGGAATGATGCGTTCAATTTAGGGAGTCATTCTGTAATAGGGACCTTGACCAATGCAATAGCTGTTTGACATTTTTTCCCCCACCATAGACATCAGATACCTGCTTGCTCAGACCTTTGAAGCTATGATGCCGGCATAAAACTAAGCTCTAATCAGAAGCACCTGCAGTGGAGTTTGGCTTGGGAGCCAGAAATGTAAAGCAGCAGGGAATACCTAGAATTCATTCTAGCAGGGATAAAATCAGGGGCTGTGGATCTTGTTTCTTGAGGCATCACCATTAAGTCATGCACGAGATGTTGTCAGCAGCAAAAGCCATGGTATCTGTGAAGCTATGTCTCTCCCAGATCAGTTCTTTGTGTGATTTCAAGGCTTGTTCCTGGCCGTATACCTCACAGGCATTATGAGGGATGGTGATCCAGATCCCTTGTTTGGGCTGTCTCAATTCGAAATTCCTCTATGCTCTATTTTCTGGCAGTTACTCTACAGACTGACAAATGTGTAGTCGGAAAAGTCATAGGGCCAGGGACAAAGCAACATTAATGGAGGGAGAAAAGGAAGGGAAGTGGGTGGAATCCGTGCTGTGCTGTGCTTAGTCGCTCAGTCATGTCTGGCTCTCTGCGACCCTATGGACTATAGCCCACCAGGGTCCTCTGCCCATGGAATTCTCCAGACAAGAGTACTGCAGTGGGTTTCCATGCCCTCCTTCAGGGGAATCTTCTGACCCAAGGATCGAACCTATGTCTCCTCTGTCTCCTGCCCTGTAGGCGGATTCTTTACCACTGAGCCACCTAGGAAGCCCTAAATGCTTAATATTGAGTCCTTATTTTATAAACAGAAATTCAGGTTTTTAATTCCCTTGCTAATAAAATCTCTCACAGACAAAAGAAAAAAAACTTTGTGGCACATGCCGTAAAAATAACAGCATAATTGGAAATTAAAAAATATATATATATAGTGTAGAAGAAGTAGCAGTTATGTTGTCACCTACAATGTGATATGCCTGATGCAACTGCCTATAGGGTACAAGTGACAAAGTGGCAAAGGGGTCAGTTTTTAATTTTTTCCATTTTACTTAGGCACATTCTGTATGTTTTATTAATTATGGCCTATTACCTGCAGTCTTATGCCTAGTATTCTTTCCATTTGTAGTTACCGATTTCTGAGTGCCAAGGTGGTCTTGATGTTGTCATGAAGTATAGCATAGTATAAGTCACAGCATAGTAAGTATACAGCTACTATTAGTTCTCATGCTCAACTTTATATTTTTGCCACTGACATTTTTTATTTGCTTGTCCAGATGGGAAGATGGGAAAATTAATAAGCTTTGGATAAAGTAAGTTTATCTTTTGAAAATTTATGTTCCCTGTACTCCAAAAACTATAAGGCACTGATGAAAGTAACTGAAGATGACACAGATGGAAAGATATGCCATGTTCTTATATTAGAAGAATCATTATTGTTAAAATGAACACACTACACAAGGAAATCTACAGATTCAATGCAATCCCTATCAAAATACACATGGCATTTTTCATAAAACTAGAACAAATAACTTTAAATTTTGTGTGGGAACACAAAAGATCCTGAATAGCCAAAACAATCTAGAGAAAGGAGAACAGAGCTGGAAGAATCACATTTCCTGAGTTCATACTATAATACAAAGCTACAGCAATGAAAGGAGTATGATACTAGCACAAAAACAGACACACAGATCAATGGAATAGGATCAAGGGCCCAGAAATAAACAGATGCACTTATGGTTAATTACTCTATGACAAAGGAGTCAGGAATACACAATGGAGAAAAGACAGTCTCTTCAACAAGCGGTGCTGGGAAACTAGACAGTTACATGTATAAGAATGAAATTAGTACATTCTGTAACATTATATACAAAAAGAAATTCAAAATGACGAAAAACATGAATGTAAAACCAGATTCAATAAAATTCCTTGAAGAAACCATAGGCAGAACATTCTGACATAAATTGAAGCAATATTTTTTTGGATCTGTCTACTGAAGCAAAGAAAATAAAAGCAAAAACAAACAAATGGGACCTGATTAAACTCAAAAGCTTTTTGTTTAGCAAAGGAAACCACAAACTAAACTAAAAGACAACCCTCAGAATGGGACAAAATATTTGCAAAGCAACCAATAAGGTATTACTCTCCAAAATATACAAACAGCTCCTGCAGCTCAACATCAAAAAACAAACAAGAATCAAAAAGTTAAAAAATTAAAAGACACTTGCTCCTTGGAAGAAAAACTATGACCAACCTAGACAGCATATTAAAAAGCAGAGACATTACTCTGTCAACAAAAGTCCGTCTAGTCAAAGCTATGGTTTTTCCACTAGTCATGTAATAGATGTGAGAGTTGGACCATAATGAAAGCTGAGTGCTGAAGAACTGGTGCTTTTGAACTGTGGTGTTAGAGAAGACTCTTGACAGTCCCTTAGACTGCAAGGAGATCAAACCAGTCAATCCTAAAGGAAATCAATCCTGAATATTCATTGGAAGGACTGATGTTGAAGCTGAAGCTTCAATACTTTGGCCACCTGATGCAAAGGGCTGACTCGCTAGAAAATAGCCTGATCCTGGGAAAGATTGAAGGCAGGAGAAGAAGGAGATCACAGAGGATGAGATGGTTGGATCACATCACCAGCTTGATGGACATGAGTTTGAGCAAGCTCTGGGAGTTGGTGTTGGAGAGTGAAGCCTGGCATGCTGAATTCCATGGGGTCTCAAAGAGTTGGACATGACTGAGCAACTGAACTGATGTAAACTTAATAAAAAATGGGTGGAGGACCTAAAGAGACAGTTCTCCAAATAAGATACATAGATGGTCAAAAAACATATGAAAAGATGCTCAACATTACTAATCATCAGGGAAATGCAAACCAAAACCACAATGAACTATCACCTCACACCCATCAGAATAGCTATCACTGAACTGAACTGAAAAACAAAACAAAGCTATAATCAACAAATGCTAGAGAGGTTGTGGAGAAAAGGGAACACTCTTACACAGTTGGTGGGAATGTAAATTGATAAGACACTATGGAGAAAAGTATAGAGGTTCTTTAAAAGCTAAAATTAGAACTTTTATATGACCCAGCAATCCCACTACCAGGCATATAATCCATATAAGCAATAATTCAGAAAGAAATGCATCAGTGTTCACTGCAACACTATGTACGATATCCAGGACACAGAAGCAACCTAAATGTCCATCAACAGTGGAATGGGTAAAAACGATGTGGTACATACACACAATGTAGTATTACTCAGCCAGAAAAAAAGGGAAAGAAATTGGTCATTTGCAGAAATAGGGATGGACCGAGAGACTGTCATATAGAGGGAAATAAGTCAGAAAGAGAAAAACTAAAGTTTATTTTCAGTTCAGTCACTCAGTCATGTCCGACTCTTTGTGACCCCATGAATCGCAGCATGCCAGGCCTCCCTGTCCATCACCAACTCCCGGACTTCACTCAGACTCACGTCCATAGAGTCGGTGATGCCATCCAGTCATCTCATCCTCGGTCATCCCCTTCTCCTCATGCCTCCAATCCCTCCCAGCATCAGAGTCTTTTCCAATGAGTCAACTCTTCGCATCAGGTGGCCATAGTATTGGAGTTTCAGCTTCAGCATCATTCCCTCCAAGGAAGTCCCAGGGCTGATCTCCTTCAGAATGGACTGGTTGGATCTCCTTGCAGTCCAAGGGACTCTCAAGAGTCTTCTCCAACACCACAGTTCAAATGCATCAAATTTTCGGCACTCAGCCTTCTTCACAGTCCAACTCTCACATCCATACATGACCACAGGAAAAACCATAGCCTTGACAAGACGGACCTTTGTTGGCAAAGTAACGTCTCTGCTTTTGAATATGCTATCTAGGTTGGTCATAAGTTTTCTTCCAAGGAGTAAACGTCTTTTAATTTCATGGCTGCAGTCACCATCTGCAGTGATTTTGGAGCCCAAAAAAATAAAGTCTGACACTGTTTCCACTGTTCCCCCATCTATTTCCCATGAAGTGATGGGACCAGATGCCATGATCTTTGTTTTCTGAATGTTGAGCTTTAAGCCAACTTTTTCACTCTCCTCTTTCACTTTCATCAAGAGGCTTTTTAGTTCCTCTTCACTTTCTGCCATAAGGGTGGTGTCATCTGCATATTTGAGGTTATTGTTATTTCTCCCAGCAATCTTGATTCCAGCTTGTGTTTCTTCTAGCCCAGTGTTTCTCATGATGTACTCTGCATAGAAGTTAAATAAGCAGGGTGACAATATACAGCCTTGACGTACTCCTTTTCCTGTTTGGAACCAGTCTGTTGTTCCATGCCAAGGGGAAGGAGAGGGTTGTGAAGAATTGGGAGATTGGGATTGACATATATACATTATTGATACCATGTATAAAATAGATAATAAATGAGATCATACTGTTTAAAACAGGGAATTCTACTCATTGCTCTGTGGTGATCTAAATGGGAAAGAAATCCAAAAATGAGGGGATATATGTATAGTAGAGCTGATTCACTTTGCTGGACAGCAGAAACTAACACAACATGGTAAAGCAACTATACTCCAACAAAAATTCATTTAAAGATACTAAGGGAAAATCAGCCTATTGAATGGGAGAAATAATTTGCAAATCATAGACTAATAAGAGGATAATACCCATCAAAAACAAAAAAACCACAATAGTCTAATTAAAAATGAGTAGAAGTGAATAAACATCCTTCCAAAGAGGAAATGTAGATGGCCAACAGGCACATGAAAAGATGCTCAACAGTACTAATCAGCAGAGAAATGCAACCCAAAACCACTATGAGATATCATCTCACACACATCAGAATCGTTATCATCAAAAAGACCACAAATAACACATGTTGGCAAGGATGTGGAGGAAAGAGAATCCTTGTACACCATTGGTGGGAATATAAATTGGTACTGTTATTATGGATGACAGTATGGATGCTTCCCAAAAAACTGTAAATAAAACTACTCTATGACCCAGTAATCCCACCGCTGAGCATATATCCAGAAAAGATGAAAACACCAATTCAAAAGGATACATGCACCCCAATGTTCACAGAAGTATTATTTACAAATGCTAAGATATGGAAACACTGAAGTGTCCATCAACAGATGATAGGATACACACACACACACTGAAATGCTACTCAGCCATAAAAAGGAACACAATTCTACCAATTGCAGCAACACGGGTGGGGGTGGAGAGCATTGTACTAAGGGAAGTATTTTAGATGGGAAAGACAAAAAGTGCTATCACTCATATGTGTAGAATCTAAAAAATACAACAAAGTAGTTTATAATGAACAAAAGGCAGAATCGCAGATTTAGAGAACAAATTAGTGGTTACCCATGTGGGGAAGAGGCAGTTTAGGAGTTGGGTAGCAGGAGGTACAAACTATTGGATATAAAGTTGACTCAGAGATATACTGTACAACACAGGGAATACAACCAATATTCTGTAATAACTAAATGAAAAAGTAACCTTTAAAAACTGTATAAAAATTTTAAAATAAATAAAATTTATTTCCCCATTCTACTACCTCATCTCTGAACCCCACTCTACTCCACTGTCGTCCCATTTAGAAAATCACTTCCCTACTTTCTGCAACTTCTGTGCAAATACTCAACCTGGCATCATGCAGAAGACATTTTTTATATAAACATAACTTCATAAAGCTTATTTCATAAAGAAAGACTCAAAAATCAAACATTTTTGGAAATAGTAAGGGTGTGAGAAAAGAACAAAATCCTTGGAGCCTATCAGCAACTTAATGCTAACTCAACCATAAGTTTTTCTTTCTAGGACTGGCCCAACATACACAATCTTTTTCAAACAATTCCTATGAAAAGAATTACTGAGAAGAGATGAAAAAGTTCACTTAACTTTCAAGTATGCAATGTGTTTCTAGGATTACTTCAACAGAATGGAATTGCTTCTATTTTTAAAAAATGGGCAATTATATTTCTAAAATAAGATTAACATGTATATATAAATATATTATCCATACAAATTATATTTTTTTTATAAAAACTGAATCTCTTCAGAAAACAGAATCAGGTCAGAACTCAAACTATATTTATTATAGAAAAACAGTATTTTAGGGATATCATTACTTTTTCATAGATGTAGTTTATTAGTTTTCCATAAGTTCACACATTAAACAGTGGAATTAAACATGTAAGACAACATTTTTTAAAAGATATCACTGTTTTCTAAATTACTTTGTATATATAATATGATACTAATATTCTAATTAGGGGCTTCCCTGATAGCTCAGTTGGTAAAGAATTTTCCTGCAATGCAGCAGACCCTAGGAATTGTTCATTAACTTTAATAAATATTCCACACAGTGAAAAAATTTAATAGGAGAAACTGTTTTAATATAACTGTTATTGTCAAGTTAATCTGAAAATAATATTAAGAGTAAGGAAATGTTTAAAAAATGAAAGAGTCTAGCTCAAAAAATATTTAAAATAAAATATGAAATAATTACATAAAATGAAGTTTAAAATATTATGAATTTAAAGGAATATTCAATTTTACTTATAATTATATGAACTAAATCAAATCCTTTACGATTATACAGAGGAAGTGAGAAATAGAATTAAGGGACTATGTCTGATAGACAGAGTGCCTGATGAAATATGGATGGAGGTTCATGACGCTGTACAGGAGACAGGGATCAAGACCATTGCCAAGAAAAATAAATGCAAAAAAGCTGTCTGAGGAGGGCTTACAAAAAGCTGAGAAAAGAAGAGAAGCAAAAAAAAACAAAGGAACAAAGGAAAGATACATCCATTTGAATGCAGAGTTCCAAAGAAGAGTAAGGAGAGGTAAGAAAGGCGTCCTCAGTGATCAGTGCAAAGAAACAAAGGAAAACAATCGAAGGGGAAAGACTAGAGATCGCTTCATGAAAATTAGAGATACCAAGGGAACATTTCATACAAAAATGGGCTTGATAAAGGACAGAAATGGTATGGGCCTAACAGAAGAAGGAGATATTAAGAAGAGGTGGCAAGAATACACAGAAGAACTCTACAAAAAAGATCTTCATGACCCAGATGATCACGATGGTGTGATCACTCACCTAGAGCCAGACGCTGTGGAATGTGACGTCAAGTGGGCCTTAAAAAGCATCACTATGAACAAAGCTAGTGGAGGTGATGTTTCCAGTTGAGCTATTTCAAATCTTAAAAGATGATGCTGTGAAAGTGCTGCACTCAATATGCCAGCAAATTTGGAAAACTCAGTTGTGTTTATTTAACTTAAATGCAGGGTACATCATGAGAAACGCTGGGCTGGATGAAGCACAAGCTAGAATCAAGATTGCTGGGAGAAATATCAATAACCTCAGATATGCAGGTGACACCACCCTTATGGCAGAAAGTGAAGAGGAACTAAAAAGCCTCTTGATGAAAGTGAAAGAGGAGAGTGAAAAAGTTGGCTTAAAGCTCAACATTCAGAAAATAAGATCATGGCATCCGGTCCCATCACTTCATGGCAAACAGATGGGCCAACAGTGGCAGACTTTATTTTGGGGGACTCCAAATCACTGCAGATGGTGACTGCAGCCATGAAATTAAAAGATGCTTGCTGCTTAGAAGGAAAGTTACGACCAACCTAGACAGCATATTCTAAAGCAGAGACATTACTTTGCCCACAAAGGTCTGTCTAGTCGAGACTATGGTTTTTCCAGTGGTCATGTATGGATGTGAGAGTTGCACTATGAAGAAAGCTCAGTGCAGAAGAATTGATGCTTTTGAACTGTGGTGTTGGAGAACACTCTTGAGAGTCCCTTGGACTGCAAGGAGATCCAACCAGTCTATCCTTATGGAGATCAGTCCTGAGTGTACATTGGAAGGACTGATGTTGAAGCTGAAACTCCAATTCTTTGGCCACCTAATGAGAAGGGCTGACTCATTGGAAAAGAGCCTGATGCTGGGAAAGATTGAAGGCGGGAGGAGAAGGGGGCTACAGAGGATAAGATGGTTGTATGGCATCCCTGACTCAATGGACATGAGTTTGGGTTAACTCCGGGAGTTGGTGATGGACAGGGAGGCCTGGTTTGCTGCAGTCCATGGCGTCGCAAAGGGTCAGACACAACTGAGCGACTGAACTGAACTGATACAAATATTATTTTCAAACACAAATCTGAAATGAAATAAGATGCCATTTTTCACCTACTGGATTGATAAAATCGATGTAGGAAAATTGATTTCTTAACTCTGGAGAGTAATTTGGTAATGCGTGCATACTCAGTTACTTTAGTCAATTCCGACTCTTTGCAAACATATGGACTGTAGCCTGCCAGGCCCCTCTATCCACAGGATTCTTGGGGCAAGAATACTGGAGTGAGTAGCCATTTCCTCCTCCAGGGGGTCTTCCCGATCCCTGGGCTGAATCCACATCTCCTGTAGCTCCTGCACTGCAGGAGGAGTCTTTACTGCTGAGCCCCTGGGGAAGCCCAATTGGCAATACATGTTTAAATTTAAAATATATATGTCCTTGGACCTAACAGTTCCACAGTCCAAAATCTACGCTGTACATACACTTATGGAAAAATGCCTAGAATTTATACAAAAATTATTATGTAAGCTGCTTATAATGGGGAAGAAAAGACAATGATAAGAACAAAAACTTAAATAATCATCCATGTTGGATAAATGTTATCCATTTCTAATAACATGGTGAGACATCCTGTATGTGCAGATGGAGGACATTTCCAAGTTATATTTTCAATAAAATCAGTGCTAAACTATATAAATAAAGGAGGTATAGATATCCACATATATAGATGTACATACGAACATGCACATGTGCTCAAGCTAGTGAGCACACAATCATGTTCTGCAAGGAAACAGAAGAACATTTCAACCATGGGAAGTAGGATTGTAGATCTAAAAGAAATATATTTCAATTTTGTAACTTTTTATAGTGATGTGCATATATTTACCTATGCATATATTATATTTTTTATTAGCAGTATTAGGTTTACAGAGAAATTGAACAGGAAATCAGAGTTCTCAAATCCTACTACCTATACCCACCCTGCCCCAAGCTCCTCCTATTATTAAAGTTTGCTTTAATGTGGTACATCTATTACAATTGATAAACCACTATTGATACATTATCATTAACTAAAGCCCATAGTTTGCAATAGGGTTCGCTTCTCACGTTGTACAGTTCTATGGATTTGACAAATGCATAATGTTGTAGAGCCACCATTATAGTATCATACAGAATAGTTTAAATTCAAACAACTACTGATATTTTTACTGTCTATATAGTTTGGCTTTTCCAAAATGTCATGCAGTTGGAATCATACAGTATATATTAATAGCATTTTCAGGTTGACTTCCTTCACTTAATATGTGTTCACGTTTCCTTCATGCCTTTTGGTGGCTTGATAGCCCATTTATTTTTATTGCTAAGAATTACTCTATCATATGGATGTTTGTTTATTTATTCATTCATCTTTTGAAGACATTTTGTTTGCTTTGGCAGCAATTATGCATAAAGCTGATAAAATGAATCATGTGTAATTTTTTATGTGGTCATGAGTTTTCATCTCATTTGGCTGTACTGTACAGTATGCCTATGTTTAGCTTTATAAGAAATTGCCAGGCTGTCTTCCAAAATGGCTCTATAATTTCACCTGAGCAACAAATCAGAACTCCTGTTGTTCAACATTTTTGCCAGAAGTTGATGTTGAATGTGTTTTGGATTTCATCCATTCTAAAAAACATGTACTGATATCTCAATGTTTTATATGCAATTCCTTAACAATATATGATGTTGAACATCTTTTCATATGCTTATTTACCATTTCTTGTAATAAAGGTGACAATGATGACTTCTAAGCCTTTTATTTATTAGACCAGAAAACTGAATTCCATATATTTTATTCACTAATTAAAGGCTGTGGGTATATAATATTCATAAAGTTAAAGAAGATTGCTCTCTCCCATCTCTTCCTTGCCTTGCTTTCCTTTTTCCCCTTTGCCTTTCTAAAAATTCAGTTCTAAAACCATTAGTGGGACAGTACAAGTCAGGCTCAAAACAACATTCTCATGGAGGGGTGGTCTGATGCCAGGTGTCATCAGAGTGGGATGAGAATATATGTTCCAGTTCAAGGACACTAGAAATGGCAAAAAGGCTAATATGGGAAGTCAGCTTGACTAGGATGATCAAAGTCCACATCAGTAATATTGGAATATTAAGCCAATATTGGAAATCATGAGCTGATGGTAGTTTATAACAAGACCCCAGTATCAATATTTCTGACCATGATGCATCACCTGAATCTAATCATGAGGTCACATCAGAAAGACTCAAACTGAAGAACATTCTACAAAATAGCCTTTAGTCTCCAAAAGTATCAAGGTCATGAAAATCAAGGAAAGACTCTGGAACTATTTGAGACCGAACAAGTTTAGAGACAAAACGCCTAAATGCAACTTAAAATGCTGACCTGAATCCTTTCCTATAAAATACATTATGGAAAAACTGGTAAAACCTGAGTGGAGTCTGTGGATGAATTCATAGTAATACAATCATGTTAGTTTTTTTTTGTTTTGTTTTTTTGGTGGTTGTGGTTATGTAGGGGTCAGACCTTGTATTTAGTAAGTAACCAAGTGTTTGAGTGTAGATTGTGTTGACAGCTTACTCTCAAAGCAGAGGAGGAAAAAACCAGTATTTTGCATTGGGTTTGCAACATTTATCTGCTTATTTCAAAATTTAATAAAAAAGATAATTACAGCAAAGGATGAAAAATACAAAATTAAAGCTTATGACATCTAAATGAACTGTTTCTTCACAACTTAAATCTAAAATCTTGCATCTATTTTATTGGTTTCAGTGAGCTTGTTTTATTTTTTCACTTTTTATTTTTTAATTGAAGGATAATTGCTTTTCAGAATTTTGTTGTTTTCTGTCATACCTCAACATGAATCAGCCATAGGTATACATATATCCCAGCCCTTTTGAATCTCTCTCCTATCTCCCTCCCCATCCCACCTCTCTAGGTTGATACAGAGCCCCTGTTTTGAGTTTCCTGAAACATACAGCAAATCCAATTGGCTATTTATTTTACATATGGTAATCTAAGTTTCCACATTACTCTCTCCAAACATCTAACCCTCTCCTCTCCTCTCCCCATGTCCATAAGTCTATTCTCTATGTCTCTTTCTCCAGTGCTGCCCTGCGAATAAATTCTGTACCATTCTTCTAGATTCCATATATATGTGCTAGGATACAATATTTATCTTTCTCTTTATGACTTAACATCATTGTGCATAAGAGGCTCTAGGTTCATCCACCTCATTCAGTTCAGTTCAGACACTCAGTCTTATCCAACTCTTTGCGACCCTATGGAATGCAGTACACAAGGCCTCCCTGTCCATCACCAACTCCTGGAGTTTACCCAAACTCATGTCCATTGAGTCAGTGATGCCATCCAGCCATCTCATCCTCTGATGTCCCCTTCTCCTCCTGCCTTTAATCTTTCCCAGCATCAGGGTCTTATCCAATGAGTCAGCTCTTCAAATCAGCTGGCCAAAGTATTGGAGTTTCAGCTTAAACATCAGTCCTTCCAATGAAAACTCAGGACTGATCTCATTTAGGATAAATTGGTTGGATCTCCTTGCAAGTCCAAGGGGCTCTCAAGAGTCTTCTCCAACACCACAGTTCAAAGGCATCAATTCTTCTGCATTGAGCTTTCTTTATAGTGCAACTCTCACATCCATACATGACTACTGGAAAAACCAAAGCTTTGACTAGACAGACTTATGTCAGCAAGGTAATGTCTCTGCTTTTTAATATGCTCTCTAGGGTGGTACAGCTTTCCTCCCAAGAAGCAAGTGTCTTTTAATTTCATGGCTGCAGTCACCATCTGCAGTGATTTTGGAGCCAAAAATACTGTTGGCCCATCTATTTGCCATGAAGTGATGGGACCGGATGCCATGATCTTATTTTCTGAATGTTGAGCTTTAAGCCAACTTTTTCACTCTCCTCTTTCACATTCATCAAGAGGCTCTTTAGTTCCTCTTCACTTTCTGCCATTAGTTTAGTGTCATCTGCATATCTGAGGTTATGGATATTTCTCCCAGCAATCTTGATTCCAGCTTCAGCTTCATCCAACCTGGCATTTTGCATGATGTACTCTGCATATAAGTTAAATAAACAGAGTGACGATATACAGCCTTGACGTACTCCTTTCCCTATTTGGAACCAGTCTGTTGTTCCATGTCCAGTTCTAACTGTTGCTTCCTGACCTTCATACAGATTTTTCAAGAGGCAGGTCAGGTGGTCTGCTATACCCATCTCTCAGAAATTTCCACAGTTTGTGGTGATCCATACAGTCAAGGCTTTGGCATAGTCAATAAAATAAGTATATGTTTTTCTGGAATTTTCTTGCTTTTTCTATGATCCACCGGATGTTGGCAATTTCATCTTTAGTTCCTCTGCAACCTCTCTGGTTGAACATCTGGAAGTTCACCGTTCCTTTACTGTTGAAGCCTGGCTTGGATAATTTTGAACATTACTAGTGTGTGAGATGAGTGCAATTGTGCGGTAGTTTGAGCATTCTTTGGCATTCCCTTTCTTTGGGGTTGGAATGAAAACTGACCTTTTCCAGTCCTGTGGCCACTGCTGAGCTTCCAAATTTGCTGGCATATTGAGTGCAGCACTTTCACAGCATCATCTTTTAGGATTTGAAATAGCTCAACTGGAATTCTATTACCTCTATTAGCTTTGTTCGTAGTGATGCTTCCTAAGGCCCACTTGACTTCACATTCCAGGATGTCTGGCTCTAGGTGAGTGATCACACCTTCATCATTATCTGCATCATGAAGATCTTTTTTGTACAGTTCTTCTGTGTATTCTTGCCACCTCTTCTTAATATCTTCTGCTTCTGTTAGGTCCATATCATTACTGTCCTTTATTGAGCCAATCTTTGCATGAAATATTTCCTTGGTATCTCTAATTTTCTTGAAGAGATCTCTAATCTTTCCTCTTCTATTGTTTTCCTCTATTTCTTTGCACTGATCACTGAGGAAGGCTTTCGTATCTCTCCCTACTCTTCTTTCGAACTCTGCATTCAAATGTGTATATCTTTCCTTTGCGCTTTTGTGTTTCTTTTCTCAGCTATTTGTAAGGCCTCCTCAGACAGTTACTTTCCTTTTGTGCATTTCTTTTTCTTGGGGATGGTCTTGATCCCTGTCTCCTGTACAGTGTCATGAACCTCTATGTTCATCAGGTACTCTCTCTATCAGATCTAGTCCCCTAAATCTATTTCTCACTTCCAAGGTAAATGAGGTATCAAATTGTAAGGGATTTGATTTAGGTCATACCTGAATGGTCTAGTGGTTTTCCCTACTTTCTTCAATTTAAGTCTGAATTTGGCAATAAGGAGTTCATGATCTGAGCCAAAGTCAGCTCCTGGTCTTCTTTTTGCTTACTGTATAGAGCTTCTTCATCTTTGGCTGCAAAGAATATAATCAATCTGATTTTGGTGTTGGCCATCTGGTGATGTCCATGTGTAGAGTCTTCTCTTGTGTTCTTGGAAGAGGGTATTTGCTATGACCAGTGCTTTCCCTTGGCAAAACTCTATTAGCCTTTGCCTTGCTTCATTCTGTAGTCCAAGGCCAAATTTGCCTGTTACTGTAGGTGTTTCTTGGCTTCCTACTTTTGCATTCCAGTCCCCTATATGCAGATGACACCACCCTTATGGCAGAAAGTGAAGAGGAACTAAAAAGCCTCTTGATGAAAGGGAAAGTGGAGAGTGAAAAAGTTGGCCTAAAGCTCAACATTCAGAAAACGAAGATCATGGCATCTGGTCCCATCACTTCATGGGAAATAGATGGGGAAACAGTGGAAACAGTGTCAGACTTTATTTTCTGGGGCTCCAAAATCACTGCAGATGGTGACTGCAGCCATGAAATTAAAAGACACTTACTCCTTGGAAGAAAAGTTATGACCAACCTAGATAGTATATTCAAAAGCAGAGACATTACTTTGCCGACTAAGGTCCGTCTAGTCAAGGCTATGGTTTTTCCAGTAGTCGTGTATGGATGTGAGAGTTGGACTGTGAAGAAGGCTGAGCACCGAAGAATTGATGCTTTTGAACTGTGGTGTTGGAGAAGACTCTTGAGGGTCCCTTGGACTGCAAGGAGATCCAACCAGTCCATTCTGAAGGAGATCAACCCTGGGATTTCTTTGGAAGGAATGATGCTAAAGCTGAAACTCCAGTACTTTGGCCACCTCATGTGAAGAGTTGACTCTTTGGAAAAGACTCTGATGCTGGGAGGGATTGGGGGCAGGAGGAGAAGGGGACGACCGAGGATGAGATGGCTTGATGGCATCACAGACTCGATGGATATGAGTAAACTCTGGGAGTTGGTGATGGACAGGGAGGCCTGGCGTGTTGCGATTCATGGGTTCACAAAGAGTTGGACACAACTGAGCGACTGAACTGAACTGATAGTGAAAAGAACATCATTTTGGGGTGTTAATTCTAAAAGGTTTCATAGGTCTTCATAGTACCGTTCAACTTCAGCTTCTTCAGCATTACTGGTTGGGGCATAGACTTGGATTACCTTGATATTGAATGGTTTGCCTTAGAAACCATTCAACAGAGATCATTCTGTAATTTTTGAGATTGCATCCAAGTACTGCATTTTGGATTCTCTTGTTGAGCATGATGTCTACTCCATTTCTTCTAAGGGAGCTTGCCCACAGTAGTATATACAATGGTCATCTAAGTTAAATTCTCCCATTCCAGTCCATTTTAGTTCACTGATTCCTAGAATGTTGGCATTCACTCTTGCCATCTCCTGGCATTTGACCACTTCCAATCTGCCTTGATTCATGGACCTAACATTCCAGGTTCCTATGCAATATTGCTCTTTACAGCATTGGACCTTGCTTCTATCACCAGTCACATACACAACAGGGTGTTGTTTTTGCTTTGGCTCCATCTCTTCATTATTTCTGGAGTTAGCTCTCCACTGATCTGTACAGTAGCATATTGGGCACCTACCAACCTGGGGAGTTCATCTTTCAGATGTCCTATTTTTTTGCCTTTTCATACTGTTCATGGGGTTCTAAAGGCAAGAATACTGAAGTGGTTTGCCATTCCCTTCTCCAGTGGACCACTTTCTGTCAGACCTCTCCACCATGACCCGTCTGTCTTGGGTGGCCCTACATGACATGGCCTAGTTTCATTGAGTTAGACAAGCTGTGGTCCATGTGATTAGATTGGCTAGTTGTCTGTTATTGTGGTTTCAGTCTGTCTGCCCTCTGATGCTCTCTCTCAGTGCCTACCATCTTACTTGGGTTTCTCTTACCTTGGATGTGGGATATCTCTTCACAGCTGCTCTAGCAGAGTGTGGCCACTGCTCCTTATCTTGGACATGGGGCATCTCCTCATGGCCACCACTACTGACCTTGGACATGGGGTATGTCCTCTTGGCCACTCATGGCTCCAGTGACACACAGCCATCGCTCACCACTCCAGCACCACACAGCCTCGTTAGAACTGACTCAAATGTGTTCTTTTTAATGGCTGAGTAATATTCCATTGTCTAAATGTACCACAACTTCTTTATCTATTCATCTGTTGATGGACATCCAGGTTGTTTCCATGTTCTAGCTATTGTAAATTGTGTGCAATGAACAATGGGATACAGCCGTCTTTTTCAATTTCTGTTCCCTGAGGGTATATGGAGAAGGCAATAGCACCCCACTCCAGTACTCTTGCCTGGAAAACCCCACGGATGGAGGAGCCTGGCAGGCTGCAGTCCATGAGGTTGTGAAGAGTTGGACATGACTGAGCGACTTCACTTTCACTTTTCACTTTCATGCACTGGAGAAGGAAACGGCAACCCACTCCAGTGTTCTTGCCTGGAGAATCCCAAGGATGGCAGAGCCAGGTGGGCTGCTATCTATGGGGTCGCACAGAGTCAGACATGACTGAAGTGACTTTGCAGCAGGGTATATACCTAGGAGTGGGATTGCTGGGTCATACGGTGGTTTTATTCCTAGTTTTTAAGGAATCTGCATACTGAGTGAGCTTGTTTTCATTATTTCTTCACTTTCCTTAGAGATATGGAATCTAAGTAGATACATGCAATTTAAGACCACTGAAGACATGATGAATGACTTATGGTTTGTCATATATCTGTGGTTTAGAATTCCTTATCTTATCTATAGCTAGGTATGTAATAACATAGCAACATAATATATATTAAATATATTCTTGCAACTATAGCAAGAGTAAGAAAAATAACCAAGTTATCCTTAATTATAAAAAAGATACTTTGAAACAAAACCAATTTTTTTATTTCATGTGTTAGCATTATTGTCTGTCGTGTCAGCAGTCATTTCAGAACACTTGTATAATGATAGGCTCCCTTTTAGGTATATTTTTAAAAGCAGAGAGAAAATTTGGCCTTCCAGGTCTAGAAAATCTGTTTCTTAACCAATCAAATCTTATCAAAATGTGACCAGCCAGCCTGCATTCTTATAGTATTCAGTACATTTATCTTGAATAAATGTAACTATCAAATTAATATTTTAAAAATAAAATATGTACATTTAAAAATTTATCAGATGTATTACCACTTCTCCTTACTGTTAACAAGGATCTGAACAATAGAATGGGAAAGACTAGAGAAAATTAGAGATTGAAGGGAATATTTCATGCAAAGATGGAAACAATTCAGGACAGAAATGGTATGGAACTAACAGAAGCAGAAGATATTAGGAAGAGGTGGTAAGAATACACAGAAGGACTATACAAAAGAAATCTTCATGACCCAGATAACCATGATGGTGTGGTAACTCACCTAGAGCCAGACATCTTGAATTGTGAAATCAAGTGGGCCTTAGGAATCATCACTACAAACAAAGCTAGTGGAGGTGATGAAATTCCAGTTGAGCTATTTCAAATCCTGAAAGATGATGCTGTGAAAGTGCTGCACTCAATACACCAGCAAATTTGGAAAACTCAGCAGTGGCCACAGGACTGGAAAAGGTCAGTTTTCATTCAAATCCCAAAGAAAGGCAATGCCAAAAAAAGATCAAACCACCGCAGAACTGTACTCATCTCACACAGTAGCAAAGTAATGTTCAACAGTATCAACTGTTGAAGCTAAGCTACGCTTCAACAGTACGTGAATCATGAACTTCCAGATGTTTTAAGACGGATTTAGAAAAGACAGAGGAACCAGACATCAAATTGCCAATATCCATTGGATCATCAAAAAAGCACATGAATTCCAGAAAAACATCTAATTCTGCTTTATTGACTACACCAATGCCTTCGCCTGTGTGGATCACAACTATGGGAAATTCTTAAAGAAACGGGAATACCAGATGACCTGACCTGCCTCCTTAGAAATCTGCATGAAGGTCAAGAAGAAACAGACTGATTCCAAATTTGGAAAGGAGTTCGTCAAGGCTGTATATTGTTACTCTGCTTATTTAATTTATATGCAGAGTGCATCTTGTGAAATGCCAGGCTGGATGAAGCACAAGTCAGAATCAAGATTACCAGGAGAAATATCAATAACCTCAGATATGCAGATGACACCACCCTTATGGCAGAAAGTGAAGAAGAACTAAAGAGCCTCTTGATGAAGGTGAAAGAGTAAAAACGTTGGCTTAAAGTTCAGCATTTAGAAAACTAAGATCATGGCATCTGGTCCCATCAATTCATGACAAATAGATGGGAAACACTGGAAACAGTGACAGACTTTATTTTGGGGGGCTCCAAAATCACTAGAGATGGTGACTGAAGCCATGAAATTAAAAGACGCTTGCTCTTTGGAAGATAAGCTCTGACCAACCTAGACAGCATATTAAAAATCAGAGACATTACTTTGCCAACAAAGGTCCATCTAGTCAAAGCTTTGGTTTTCCCAGTAGTCATGGATGGATGTGAGAGTTGGACTAAAAAGAAAGCTGAGCACTAAAGAACTGATGCTTTAGAACTCTGGTGCCAGAGAAGACTCTTGACAGTCCCTTGGACTGCAAGATACAACCAGTGAATCCTAAAGCAAATCAGTCCTGAATATTCATTGGAAGGACTGATGTTGAAGCTGCAACTCCAATACTTTGGCCACCTTATGAGAAGAACTGACTCATTTGAAAAGACCCTTATGTTTGAACGATTGAGGGCAGGAGGAGGAGGAGACAACAGAGGATGAGATGGTTGGATGGCATCACCAACTTGATGGAGATGAGTTTAAGCAAGGTCTGGGAGTTGGTGATGGATAGGGAAGCCTTGCATGCTGCAGTCCATGGGTTCGCAATAATTGGACAGGACTGAATGAGACCCTCTTTAGAGGTTTAAAAACTGAGGGCAAGATACACTTAGTGAATAGAAGATGGCCTGTAAATTATACTAAATAACTGGCATTGTTGTTCAGTACAATTGTTATAGGGCCAAATGGTAGCACACATTTATGCATACACATATTCATTTTTCACTCGTTTCAACACATCTTTTTTTAGCACATAATTCAGGTACTGAACTATATTGTTTCTTTATTTGTTTGAAATGTCCTGACCCAGCTTTGAGGCACTGGCTAGAGATCAGTCATCTTGATCACTCTCTTGAACAGCTGATTGAGTCCAAACTCCAACCACTTTCCTTGTTGGATTGTTATAGTCCCAGCTGCCCAAAGCCCAAACATCAGGCTATGTGGGCAGAGCCCTTTTGTCCCAGAGCCCCCAAACTCTTCAAATCAGCCAGTGCACAGGGAGTGTGGGAAATCTGGCTAACTCCCACCCCACTCTCCACACATAAGCTGACTCTGCTGCTCCACCTTGCTGGTAACTTGTCCCAGGTGAAGCAGCCTAGAGCTATGACCCTGACTGGCAGTCTTCTCACCACTAGTGCCGATGGTAACAAAGGGTTCTTCATTCCACCAATCCAACTGTCACTCTGTTGTATTGTCTGCTGCATCAAGAGAGTCTTTAGATCTGATAAATCATGGAGATGTGATGCTGTGCAAGATCCAGTCCCTGATCTAAGTGATCTTTCATACTTATTGGGAAGACAGACACAGGAGGGCCTCAAGGAACTATCCCACATTGAAGGTCAGGAACAGTGGTGGTAAGGAGATACCCTTTGTCCAAGGTAAGGAGCAGCGGCTACACTTTGCTGGAGCAGCTGTGAAGAGATATCCCACGCCCAAGGTAAGAGAAACCCAAGTAAGATGGTAGGTGCTGCAAAAGGGCATCAGAGGGCAGACACACTGAAACCATAGTACAGAAAACTAGTCAGTCTAATCACACTAGGACCACAGCCTTGTCTAACTCAATGAAACCAAGCCATGCCTGCAGGGCAACCCAAGATGGGCGGGTCATGGTGGAGAGGTTTGACAGAATGTAGACCACTGGAGAAGGGAATGGCAAGCCACTTCAGTATTCTTGCCTTGAGAACCCCATGAATAGTATGAAAAGGCAAAATGATAGGATACCAAAAGAGGAACTGCCCAGGTCATTAGGTGCCCAATATGCTACTGGAGATCAGTGGAGAAATAACTCAAGAAAGAATGAAGGGATGGAGCCAAAGCAAAAAGAATACCCACTTGTGGACGTGACTGGTGATAGGAGCAAGGTCCAATGCTATAAAGAGCAATATTGCATAGGAACCTGGAATGTAAGGTCCATGAATCAAGGCAAATTGGAAGTGGTCAAACAAGAGATGGCAAGAGTGAATATCAACATTCTAGCAATCAGTGAACTAAAATGGACTGAAATGGGTGAATTGAACTCAGATGACCATTATATCTACTACTGCGGGCAGGAATCCCTCAGAAGAAGTGGAGTAGCCATCATGGTCAACAAAAGAGTCTGAAATGCAGTACTTGGATGCAATCTCAAAAACGACAGAATCTCTGTTCATCTCCAAGGCAAACCATTCAGTATCACAGTTATCCAAGTCTATGCCCCAACCAGTAATGCTGAAGAAGCTGAAGCTGAATGGTTTTATGAAGACCTACAAGACCTTTTAGAACTAACACCCAAAAAAGATGTCCTTTTCATTATAGGAGACTGGAATGCCAAAGTAGGAAGTCAAGAAACACTTGGACTAACAGGCAAATTTGGCCTTGGAATGCGGAATGAAGCAGGGCAAAGACTAATAGAGTTTTGCCAAGAAAATGCACTGGTCATAGCAAACACCCTCTTCCAACAACACAAGAGAAGACTCTACACATGGACATCACCAGATGGTCAACACCGAAATCAGACTGATTATATTCTTTGCAGGCAAAGATGGAGAAGCTCTATACAGTCAACAAAAACAAGAGCAGGAGCTGACTGTGGCTCAGATCATGAACTCCTTATTACCAGATTCAGACTCAAATTGAAGAAAGTAGGGAAGACCGCTAGACCATTCAGGTATGACCTCAATCAAATCCCTTATGATTATACAGTGGAAGTGAGAAATAGATTTAAGGGCCTAGATCTGATAGATAGAGTGCCTGATGAACTATGGAATGAAGTTCGTGACATTGTACAGGAGACAGGGATCAAGACCATCCCCATGGAAAAGAAATGCAAAAAAGCAAAATGGCTGTCTGGGAGGCCTTACAAATAGCTGTGAAAAGAAGAGAGGCAAAAAGCAAAGGAGAAAAGGAAATATATAAACATCTGAATGCAGAGTTCCAGAGAATAGCAAGAAGAGACAAGAAAGCCTTCTTCAGAGATCAATGCAAAGAAATAGAGGAAAACAACAGATTGGGAAAGACTAGAGATCTCTTTAAGAAAATTAGAGATACCAAGGGAACATTTCATGCAAAGATGGGTTTGATAAAGGACAGAAATGGTATGGACCTAACAGAAGCAGAAGATATTAAGAAGATTTGGCAAGAATACACAGAAGAACTGTACAAAAAAGATCTTCACGACCCAGATAATGATGATGATGTGATCACTAATCTAGAGCCAGACACCTTGGAATGTGAAGTCAAGTGGGCCTTAGAAGGCATCACTATGAACAAAGCTAGTGGAGGTGATGGAATTCCAGTGGAGCTGTTTCAAATCCTGAAAGATGATGCTGTGAAAGTGCTGCACTCAATATGCCAGCACATTTGGAAAACTCAGCAGTGGCCACAGGACTGGAAAAGGTCAGTTTTCATCCCAATCCCAAAGAAAGGCAATGCCAAAGAATGCTCAAACTACCGCACAATTGCACTCACCTCACATGCTAGTAAAGTAATGCTCAAAATTCTCCAAGCCAGGCTTCAACAATACGTGAACCGTGAACTCCCTGATGTTCAAGCTGGGTTTAGAAAAGGCAGAGGAACCAGAGATCAAATTGCCAACATCCGCTGGATCATGGAAAAAGCAAGAGAGTTCCAGGAAAACATCTATTTCTGCTTTATTGACTATGCCAAAGCCTTTGACTGTGTGGATCACAATAAACTGTGGAAAATTCTGAAAGAGATGGGAATACCAGTCCACCTGACCTGCCTCTTGAGAAATCTGTATGCAGGTCAGGAAGCAACAGTTAGAACTGGACATAGAACAGTCTGGTGCCAAATAGGAAAAGGAGTACATCAAGGCTGTATATTGTCACCGTGCTTATTTAACTTGTATGCAGAGTACATCATGAGAAACACTGGACTGGAAGAAACACAAGCTGGAATCAAGATTGCCAGGAGAAATATCAATAACCTCAGATATGCAGATGACACCACCCTTATGGCAGAAAGTGAAGAGGAGCTAAAAATCCTCTTGATGAAAATGAAAGAGGAGAGTGAAAAAGTTGGCTTAAAGCTCAACATTCAGAAAGCGAAGATCATGGCATCCGGTCCCAACACTTTATGGGAAATAGATGGGAAAACAGTGGAAACAGTGTCAGACTGTTTTTGGGGGCTCCAGAATCACTGCAGATGGTGACTGCAGCTATGAAATTAAAAAATGCTTACCCTTTGAAGAAAAGTTATGACCAACCTAGATAGCATATTCAAAAGCAGAGACATTACTTTGCCGACTAAGGTCCGTCTAGTCAAGGCTATGGTTTTTCCTGTGGTCATGTATGGATGTGAGAGTTGGACTGTGAAGAAGGCTGAGCACCAAAGAATTGATGCTTTTGAACTGTGGTGTTGGAGAAGACTCTTGAGAGTCCCTTGCACTGCAAGGAGATCCAACCAGTCCATTCTGAAGGAGATCAACCCTGGGATTTCTTTGGAAGGAGTGATGCTAAAGCTGAAGCTCCAGTACTATGGCCACCTCATGCGAAGAGTTGACTCATTGGTAAAGACTCTGATGCTGGGAGGGATTGGGGGCAGGAGGAGAAGGGGATGACCAAGGATGAGATGGCTGGATGGCATCACGGACTCGATGGACGTGAGTCTGAGTGAACTCCGGGAGATGGTGATGGACAGGGAGGCCTGGCGTGCTGCGATTCACGGGGTCACAAAGAGTCAGACACGACTGAGCGACTGGACTGAACTGACTTGGAAGACAGACACATAAGCTACCTCTATAACCCAGATTTTTCCATTCTAAGACTTGACAGAACCATTGTTAGAAGTTAGCAGATGAGTGGTATGAGAGGCAGGGGGACAATATTCCAGAAAAAGTTTTAAAACATTGCAAAGACTGGGTGATAAATAAAAGCTTCATACAATACTAGAGCATAAGGTGGGTAAATGTAAGAGGTAGGAAGGAGAGGGTTGTGAGGGATGACATTAATTGAACAGGGGTAGACCCAATGCTCGGAGAAGGCAAGGGCACCCCACTCCAGTACTCTTGCCTGGAAAATTCCATGGATGGAGAAGCCTGGTAGGCTGCAGTCCATGGGGTCGCTAAGAGTCGGACACGACTGAGTGACTTCACTTTCACTTTTCCTTTCATGAATTGGAGGAGGAAATGGCAACCCACTCCAGTATTCTTGCCTGAAGAATCCCATGGACGGGGGAGCCTGGTGGGCTGCCATCTATGGGGTCGCACAGAGTCAGACACGACTGAAGCGACTTAGCAGCAGCAGCAGCAGACTCAATGCTGCATTTAACACCAAGGTAAAGGATTTGGACCTCATCTTGAGGCCAGTGGAGAGGTATTAGGCAGAGAGCTGGCCATGATCAGAAAAGTATTTTAGATCATTTTGATTTGGGAATAAAAAATGAATCAAGAATTTTAAGGCAGAGTGCAAACTGTACACAAGTGATGCTAGTCAGAACACCAATCATTCTGGCTACAGTAGATGGTGTAGACGGTGGCATGACTTACAGGAAAGGAAGTAGGATAAGGAAGGATATAAGGTGGTTGGGTGTCATCACCATCTTGATGGACATGAGTCTGAGCAAGGTCCAGGAGTTGGAGATGGATAGGGAAGCCTGGTGTGCTGCAGTTCATGGGGTTGCAAACAGGCAGACATGGTTGAGCAACTGAACTGAACTGAACTGAAGGAAAGGTATGGCAAATGGGGATAGGATTCACAATACACACAGACACAATTTGTTTCCTGATTCAAGGTTTTTAAGGACTTTTAAAAATTTCTAACATGGTTTTAATATACCCTGTTATCTTTTACCAGGTATTGGCTCCAGTTTAGAGTTTTATAAAAATTATCTTATTGAAACTCTTCAGCCTAAACAAAACCTTAATCAAAAACATAGTTCCTTCTGACTTTTCCAATGCTAATTTATACAGTAGTAAAAAATGCTGTCTTAAATTAGCTTTAATCTTCATTTATATCATATCATTTAAAATTGAGTTAACTTGTTAAATATAATTGATTACAGATTAAGCTTTCCAGCGAATAAATATATCCTCAAAATAAATGAACACAGGGAAAATCAAAGCCCTTGATACAGGCAAATCCTGAACAGTCGACTAGAACAGAAGGAAGAAAAGCTTTTTCTTATCTTATATGTTTTATCTATTATTTGGTTACATCTTTATTTGTGCGCAAGTGAACAAAAATGACTGCATTCCACCTCTAACAACTGGTAGGTAAATATGCAAATCAAGGATCAAGAGTTTAACCAAATAATGTGTTTTTTCCTAAACCTTGGAAATTTACTGGTTACAATTTAAATTTTAGCAGCATGCTAAATTCCATTGCTAATTCCGTTTAAGTAAACATTAGGTTAAGACATTATGCCAGGGCAAGAGACACTACTGGGAATATGACACAACTTTTATAGGCTAAGAGTTCCTTTTTGATAAAGTTGAACTTCATCCTGATTTCTTCATCCATTTCTAACAAACCACATTCCCAAATATTACATAGAAAGGAGCAATCATACTGTTCCTCACTATCGCCTGTCATTCTGAGGTCCCCAGATGGCTTTAGAGATAATGCTATACATAATCCATCAGATACAAACTATTTGAGCAATTTCAGGCCAGGTCATTAATCAGAATGCAGAATCCATAAATAGAATTGTCTTAATCTGATCCAGTATCCCTTGAGAAATTCAAGATACAAAGTAAGTCACACACAATTACAAAAATCATATTGCATTTTGGGAGGAAAGTAAAGTTCTCTCAGTGATAAAACTACATGTTAGAAGAAAAAATCCAGTGCAAGTTTAGCAGTGAAAGTGTTGGTCATCGCAAAACCTGCCACCTATCTATGTTTCCATATAAGATATCAACAAGCAGCCTAGGACTATTGCTTGATTTGTCTAATTTAATGCCTTAAACTCCAAAAAATCAAAGAACTAGAATAATAGAAGAAAACCATCTTTAAAGTTAGCTATAATACTTTAAGCATGCACCTTCCGTACAGTGAAAATAGAATTTATGCTTAAAAGAATACTTGACCTGCATTTCTATACCTGAATCAGAAACATAGTTTCATATGCATATATTTAACTGGGTACAGTTTACCCAATTAAACTCAATAAAAAACATATTGTGGAATTGTAGTACAGTAGCACATTCAGTCGGAGAAGGTGATGGCACCCCACTCCAGTACTCTTGCCTGGAAAATCCTATGGATGGAAGAACCTGGTAGGCTGCAGTCCATGGGGTTGAGAAGAGTTGGACACGACTGAGCGACTTCACTTTCACTTTTCACTTTCAGGCATTGGAGAAGGAAATAGCAACCCACTCCAGTGTTCTTGCCTGGAGAATCCCAGGGATGGGGGAGTTTGGTGGGCTGCCATCTATGGGGTTGCACAGAGTTCGACACGACTGAAGCAACTTAGCAGCAGCAGCAGCACATTCAGTATACTGACATGGATATGATCTACCGATCTTGTTAGAGCCATAATTTTAACCAACTTGTGAACATACTCCAAACTGCACTAAGTATCTCACTCTGTCCTCATATTGTTCCCAATACTGTTCTCCATGATTATGTGTTTGATTCCTGAGTGAGTTATTTGCCATGTGCTGAGATGAAGAATTAAAGAGAGATATCAGGTACTTGGGAGAGGGGGTGGTTGGAGGCAAGAACTTGAACATATAGAGCAGGGGATCCCACAGGACACCCAGTTCAAGATGTTTGGCAGCTATTTGGCTGGACAGCTCTGCAACTCTAATCCCAACACTGTCATGCCTAGCTGGAAAGCAAGTATTATAATTAGGTCAAAGAAACCAAGAAAAACTTGGCCACCTTTAGAAAAAAAGCACCATCAACAACAGTTAGTGTATCTCCTGGAGTATGTTCCTCTAGGAAAACTACTTCTTCCATTCCTTAGGGCTTCTATTTACACCTCTCCTTGGCCTTTACAGTGAAATGTCAAGAATACAAAGAATTATTTGATTTTGTCTGAGGATAGAGTTTATTTTAAAGATGCTAACAAATTCAAGTGATAGCAGAGTCTAGTTTCTATAATATAAAATTTCAAACAGCCACTTTCTGTTCTTCCATCCCTTTGATGGGGCCCAAACTAAACATCTCCACATTCATTACAAAAGACCTCTGTAGAGTACCTTATTATGCATCATTTAAAAAGAGCAGAAGAACACAAATCCAGGAATCCTTTGGAATTTCAGACTGTATAAATAGCCCTTCGGTGAATGACAGCTTAAGCTGTGCTATGCAAAAAGCATGGCAGAGACAATAAATTATGTGAACTGAGTTGGTTTTTCCATATTATTCTAACCCTTGAGCATCACAGGGACAATTTCCCTTTGCTATATTTCTATGCTAAAGTCCAAGGGTAATATTTAGAGTGATTTCCCACGAGCTCTTGTGATGATCTGCATTATTAAAAACGATTATTTCCAACCAGCGGCCATATCTGCCAGCAGCTAGGCAGGCAGGAAGCATTGGGTGAGCTCCTGGCTCCAGAAACACTGCTGTAGATCCCCGGACTAAGTGCCAGAGACTTTTTTCACCTGACTGGAGGGTTTGGAAATAGTTTTTCTTTGTGTCTGCAATCCGTTTTAACAAAATAGTTTCTGTGTTTAGTTAAAACTAGGATAATGCAGATGAGGCCTTTGAGAATGGCTGTTTCATCAGCTAAAGATACCTGGCAAATTTAAACAATGTAGGCTTTTTCTCCTTCTTGATTATTTCTCTGGCTAAAATAATATAACTGGTGACACAACTGCCGGTAGACTCTTAGCTTAGTTGTGGCACAATGACATGCAACTGAGATTTATACAGATATTAGGGAAATTAATGTAGTTGTCTAAACATCAGTTAATATCAATCCGTGCCTACATCTCTGTTGTGCCTCTAACACTCTTACACACTTTGTACTTGAAGACTTTCCAAAACACTTCTTACCTGAACCTGGTGTTTGTGCTCTGAGTATAGCTGGTAGAAAACCTTTAAAGGTTGAAAGAAGTGCAGAGAAATTTTCCTCCAGAAAACCATAGCCTCTGAATAATAATAACACCTTAATGTCAACTGCCCCTTTCCATTTTCTGGCCATTGTTCATCTTGACCTAAAACACAACTCCCTTCACTCTCTTTCATAAGGAATCCAAGCACATTTAGTATATTATTTTTGAATTTTTATGGGACTGTGGCTTGGGTTGGGTAGGTAACATCCCACAGCACACTGGCATTTCACTTGAAAAAAAAAAGTTTCCCTTCACCAAGTCCTTCCTTCCTGCTGCCAACAGCTCTAAGCAGTCCTCCTACACAGTCTTCAGAACCATTTTCTTTTCCTTCCCCTCTTTGAATGTTACCTTCTTCCTTTCACCAATCCTGCATACGAGTCTCAATCTAGTTTCTCTCCCACCATAGACTTTTTCAAAGGTCTTCTCGGCAAAGCTCAGCTTTCCCTACAAAGAAATTCTTCCATCAGCTGTTCAGAAAACTCAGTTTTCATTAGATTAATGACAATAATAATATTCTCAGAAGAAAAGTAAGGAGAAGAGAGCATGCCTCCCATTCTATATCAGAAATCTTCAAAGCAGAAAGAAATCCCACAAATATAGACAGGGTAACATATTATGGAATGGGGAAAGAGGCAAGCATCAGGACCAACCAAAGTCAAAAAGTCACTGACGCCACAAACTGGAGAGCAGAACTGGCCCTCGGGGAGAGTGGCTTTTTGAGGACCTACGCAGGAAGTATCTTCAAGTTTTCCAATTGCCAACATTTCAGAATGTACATTTTGCTCCCTAAGCTACTACCTCTTCACTCCACATTGATATAGTCATCCCAATAAGGATTTAGACAGTTTCGGTTCCTCTAGAAAACCCCTTCCTTGTTCAGAAAGTAAATATTTGGCACCTTTGCTATTTGCTGAGTCGCTTCAGTCGTGTCCAACTCTGTGTGACCCCATAGACGGCCTCCCACCAGGCTCCCCCGTCCCTGGGATTCTCCAGGCAAGAATACTGGAGTGGGTTGCCATTTCCTTTTCCAGTGCCTGAAACTGAAACTGAAAAGTGAAAGCGAAGTCGCCCAGTCGAGTCGGACTCTTGGCAACCCCATGGACTGCAGCCTACCAGGCTCCTCCATCCATGGGATTTTCCAGGCAAGAATACTGGAGTGGGGTGCCAATGGCATCTTCAGGAAAAGCAAATTTCATGTCGACTGAATAGTGCCTAGGCTTATCTGAGAAAAATCTTTAATTAGAGACCAAACTATGTAAGGCTACACACACACAAATATACATATACATAATATTATATATAATATGTATTATAGTTGTAAACTATTACTCTTTAAGTATTTCAATGTATAGTATGATCACAATATTTTTTTCCTTCCTTCTTTTTCATTATCTCCCTCCTTCTGAATCACTGTCCTCCCTTCCATGTACATCATAAATAACATTAATGTCTATTATTTATGTCAATCAATATTAATTTTTGAGAATTTCATCTCCAAGTTCTAAAAATTTATGATTCACCCAGAAACTACTAATAAAGTTGATAACTGATTCGTCTCTCCCATTTCTCATCCCCAGTAGGGCTAAGAAGTGCCATTCAGAGAGAATGATGCCTGCTAAAAGCATGGCTATGCCAGAGCACGTGAAAGGATAGCGGATATGGGCTACTGGGGCCCTTAGCATTTTCCTTCAAGATGTACATGGAGGGTGGGATGGAAGTGAGAGGCACAGACATTAAACTTTTTGGATGTGGATAGTAAAGGAGAAGAAAGTGCATTAGGCTTGTTTTTGCAGGGAGCAAAAGAAGGAAGGAAAGAATGAGAGAAAGCTGGGCAGCCATCAAAGGATGGTTGTTTAAAAGTTCCTCCCTTCTCTTTCTGTTTCTCCTAGCCAGTGGAAAACTGCCAGCTTTGCCTTCAATTTAGCTCTACTACAACGGCTTCCCTGGTGGCCCAGAGGGCAAAGCATCTGCCTGGAATGCGGGAGACCCGGGTTCGATCCCTGGGTCGGGAAGATCCCCTGGAGAAGGAAATGGCAACCCACTCCAGTACTCTTCCCTGGAGAATCCCATGGAAGGAGGAGACTGGTAGGCTACAGTCCATGGGGTCACAAAGAGTCGGACACGACTGAGTGACTTCACTCACTCACTCACTCACACTATGCATAGCATGTAAGTTCCGTTTAGAGAAGTCTCTCTGTGCAGAGCCACTATTATTTCAGAGAAACAAAGAGATGAAGGGTAGAGTAGCTAAATAGAGTCAAACAAGAGGAAATGGATGGCAAGAAACAAGTAAGCGAAGAACTACATACCGGATTTCAAAAGCAGTAGGTTTACTTGGGCATGCAACTAATAGTTTGGGAAATTTGAATTCAAATGTCCATAGAATTTTGGAGTTATAAGTTATTTCAGAGATCGCAAAATACAACCACTCCCTTTTACTCTTACATAAAGAAACTAGAATCCACAGAGACGGAAACATTTGTCCAGTCATACATGTAACAACGGTGATTAGTTTGGAACTTAAACCCAGGTCACCTGAAAGAATGGTGGACTTTTGGGAAGAGCTTAGTGCCAGATATAAATATTGTCATATGCTACAGTCAGAGTCATAGGTAATTGTGTACAAGGCATTTATCAGTCAACTGACAGTATTATTAGGATCACTAATTACTCAAAAACTATCCTTAGATTTTCAATAAAAATAAAAGTAAGTAAGAATAGAGTAAGATATCAGTCACATCACTTTGACTCATTTTCATCTGTTTCATATTTTCAAAGAAAAATAAAGGACTCCAAAACCATGCAAGTCAGTATTCTGATCTCTAAATGATAGATATTAATGATTTTAAAAAATCAAATAGTTTGCATCTCAGACATCTTCATGATTTTATTATTTCTTTTAAAATCTCAAGTTTCAGCAAACTGACATGCCACATTTTTTAAAAATTCTGCCCTGGGCAAGTTACCTTCTTGTGAAGATCAGATGAGGTATTTTATGCAGAAATGTTTAGCCTGCCATCTGGTATATAATCACAAATGTGTTACCTCTTTTTATCAGTAGTAAATATTTTTTTAAATGAAAGGAATAAAAGGAGAAATATCACCTATTTCAGAGAAAATGTAGGATTTGGCTACAAGCATCAGTTCACTGTGAGTAACAGCTGGTCTCTTTACAGGCCTTTAGGATACTGATTACATAAAATATATATATATATATATATATAGGAAGAGGAAAAGGGTAAAACTTTCAAAGTTCACCAGTTGTAGCCTACAGCATTTCACTCAAGCTCATTAGGAAGTTTACATTTATAATGTAATCTCTTTGAAATAGATTTGATTTTTTTAGTAAGTATCTTGTAAATTAGAACTTTCCCAGGGGGCTAACCTAATACAAGTTGTTCCAGAGGTGAAATTCCTTCTGATCAAATATCTGAGAGCAGAAGAATAATGGTTCACTGAGATTGTAGCATACTGGTTTATGTAATTAGGAGTGAATATCGGAATACCAGGGGCAGCATTAGCAATTAATAAGACCCTTGCCTTCGGAACTGCATTTAGTAAAAGAAATACATTTAACCTACATAAAAGGACTGTGCAAATTAGCAGTACAGTGTCTCAGCACAGCTGTTGGAAAGTATTTCCATATGGCTTTATAGTACACTTTTATTTTACCTTGGAGATTAAAAAGGCTTTTTTAAAAAATACTATTTCCTAAAGGTTCTGTGCTACACAAAAAAGTACCAGTACCTCCATACATTTGGGGGAAATTGGCTCATCTATGAAGGTTAAGTTTACACGCTTACCTTTTCCTACTACCTCACCTAGTCAGGGTGCCTATGAATGAAGTCATACTTCCATCAAGCTAAGTAATTCAGAAGTAAATTAAATTCTTCCCAACAATGCATGCAGGGACACTAGCTGTGTAACAGACCCATGCAGGAATGAAAGAAAAAAGCCAATATGGAGTTTCTTCTTCTTTCAGCTTGGTATGAAAGTAAGGCCCTGAGGAGAGTATAAGGAGTTAATGCAACGGTGACAAGCACATTGCCTGGCACCGGGGTGACACCCAATCCATGATGGACGAATCAATCAATACATTTTATAACGTCATTAGGGTTGTATGAGTTTGCTCTTATCTGTAAGGGATTTCTCAGTCCACAAGACCAGATTCTATTCAGAGAAGACTGATGAGGAAAATGCTAGATAGTGTCTCAGAAGAATCCTGCCACTAAAGGGAGTTGGACAGATTTGCAGTCAGTAAGGTAAATGCACAATGAGGTGGTTATTTTTCTGAGCAACTCGAAGAGTGGAAAACTTGTTTTCCACGTGATAAAGACAGTTTGCTAAGTAATAGGAAAAAAAAATCAATTAAAGGTGACCCCTTTTTTTTTTTAAGACATTCAGGTATGGTGGTTCAGACAGTAAAGAGTCTGCCTGCAATGTGGGACAGCCAGGTTCAATCCCTGGGTCGGGAAGAACCCCTGGAGAAGGGAATGGCAATCCACTCCAGTATTCTTGCCTGGAAAATCCCATGGATGGAGGAGCCTGGCAGGTTACATTCCAAGGGGTTGAAAAGAGTCAGACACACCACAACACATACATGGACACAAACTGTTAAAATGGGAAAAAGTCCTTTATATTGTGTAAGATGAGTCTTCCAACCTTTTTCTTTAAAAACACTAGCTAGTAAATATCTTCCGTTTTTAGGGCCACATTTGGCCTCTGTCACTGCTGCTCTAGGTTATCCTCCTCGGCTACCATCACCTGTTCCTCCTCCTCCTCTTCTTCCCTCTTCTCTTTCTCTTTTTCTCCTTTTCCTTCTTTTTACAGCCCTTTAAAATTTTAAAAACCATTCTCTGTTCATGGTCTGCACAAACACAGACCATGGGCCAGTTTTGATCTAAGCCATAGTCGGCTGGCCTCTGGTGTGTAGGTTCATTGCTGGTGTTCTTTCTTTCTTTGCACAAATCACATCCATGATGGATTGAGTGAAATTTTCCAGTTCTGGTGTTTTTTTTTTTTTTTCCAGCTCTGAACTTCACCTTTAAATAAATCATCTAAAATGCAAAGCAGTATAAATGCAGAATTTGCAAACATTTTTGTGATTTTTTTTATTGTTACAGCTTCCTCACTCACACCTTATATTTTAGTATCTTATTAGAGTTACTCAACTTATACAGTCTTTCCAAAGCCTCCAGTCTTCCGAGATATCTGTTACTTTTGAAATTCGTATTTCAAAGATTTACCCAGTGTTCACTAAAATTACAATAATAACCAAAGCAGGAGTAAACAAGTTAGAAACAAACATAATGTCTCTTGGAAAACACCAAATTCAGTTGGTAGGGTAGTGTGGTTGCAAGCCTTCTAGCTACAAGCCTTCAGCATACCCTCCTCATTGCTAAGTATGTTTTAGGAAGGGAATCAAAGTGTTGGTAACTTTGTGATTCAGTTTAAATGTAGGGCCATACAGAAAGCTTTCGTGGAGTCTCCCTCCCCACCTTCTCCTTTCCCCACTGTTGTCCACAAGTCCATTCTCTACATCTGTGTTTCCATTCCTTCCCTACAAATAAGTACATCAGTACCATTTTTCTAGATTCCATATGTATGCATTAATACATGATATTTGCTTTTCTCTTTCTGACTTACTTCACTCTGTATAACAGACTCTAGGTTCAGCTATCTCACTACCACTGGCTCAAATTTTCTTTTTATGACTGAGTAATATTCCATCATAGATATGTACCCCACATCTTCATCTGTTCATCCGTCAATGGACATCTAGGTTGCTTCTGTATCATGGCTTTTGTAAAGAGTGCTGAAATGACCATCAGGGTACATGTGTCTTTTAGAACTGTTGTACAGCAGAATCCAATACAATATTGTAAAGCAATTTTTTTCCAATTAAAAAGTAATTTAAAAAATGCTTTTGTGGAAATGCTTGGGCACTATGCCCAAAACTTAGAGTATGTCAAATGGTTCAAGAGATTTCCACAGTAGAATAAGAATATCTGACATATATTGAACACTTAATTCAAACCTAATACTTTTACATGTATTATCTTATTTAATCCTTGTTATAATACTATGATGTAAGTACAAGGACTAACATCCTATTTCTAATGTTTAGTAGATATATGACCTTAGCCAAATTGCTTAGTTTCCTTATCACTTCACTGAGTAAAAGCATTTACATAATACAACTTCTATATATTCTTTTGGCAAATAAGTATTAAGTTACACCTACTATCTGGTAGGCACTAAGGATACAGCAGTGTTTAAACCAAAGATCATTCTCAAAGTGTGGTCACTCACTCAATGGCATCAACAACACCTGGACCATGTCAGCAATGCATATTTGGGGGCTCCATTCCAGGTTTACCCAATAAGAAACTGTAGAGTTTGCCCTTGGCAACCTATGTTTTACCAACCCCTCAGATGACTGTGATGTGTGCTAAAGCTTAAGAATCACTGGTTTAGAATGTAAGGTCCTATACTTATGGAACTTAAGTTATAGTATACTGTTGTGAGCATTTCCACTGCTATTAGAAGTAACAGTATTATAACTATGTTGTAGGGCAATACTGTAGAACTGCTTTCATGAGACATAAATAACTTCTATCTGTACTTACATTATGAATATGGCATAATCATAAGATGACTCTGAAGGCAAATTTTTAAAAAAATAGTTTTACAAATTTCAGAGAAGAAAAAGTCATTAAAGGGTAGGACAGGTAACATAAATGATCCCTCTAAGACTGCCCTTGAGAGGAGATTGTGTGCTTTGCATACTAAGACTTCCCTAGTGGCTCAGACAGTAAGTCATCTGCCCACAATGTGGGAGACCTGAGTTCTACCCCTGGGTAGGGAAGATCCCCTGGAGAAGAAAATGGCAACCTACTCCAGTACTTTTACTTGGAAAATCCCATGGACGGAGGAGCCTGGTAGGCTACAGTCCACAGGGTTGCAAAGAGTCAGACAAGACTGAGCCATTTCACTTTGCTTCAAGACTGCCCTTGAGAGAAGGTTGTGTGCTCTGCATACCTAATTAGCTGCACCTAACCATGTAGAAAGACAAGCCTAGCAGTGGCAGATTTTACAAGTCTGTCAAGAGAAGCTAGAAATCTGGAGTTTCCTATAAAACATTCTGGCTTTTAAGTATTTAAACCTAACTCAGATTGCGGATTCAACCAAAGAGGTCTGCAGCCACATTTGGCTGTAGGATTGTTCACTTGCACCTTCTGATTTTACTAATTCATCTTCATTTTGCATGCACACAAGTGAGAGCCAAGAAGAGCTCAGCAAGGTATGTAAGTTCACAATTCAACAAGGAATAGGAACTACCATTTCTGACTCTTTTTTCACTATCCCAGAGTTTGGTTTAGCTTTCTTCTTATTCTAAAACACTTTAACTTAAATTGTTAGATTGACAGAGAGGAGGGGCAGAGATGAAAGTTATATATGAAATGAGAAATTGCTGCATACAGTAGGATTTAATAAACACTTATTGAATTTAAATCCCAGAATGCGTTAGAGGCTTTCAAAACTCTCATATTTCAAATCTTCAGGTTCACAGAGAAGTGTAATGGCTTGGGTTTTTTTTGTTTGTTTTTTCTTTTAATATACCAACTTGATCTGATTTTTTAAAAGGAGTTTCAGTTTTGCAGAGAAAAATTCAGATGGTTTCCTATTGTCTCTGAATATTTTCACCCATCTTTATTCCTTTTCTTCGTCCCTGCTTGATCAGATCTTAAATTATAAGACTGTAGGAATTTTGATTTGTAAATGTTACGCTTGCCTGCAAACAAGAGGAGGCCACTTCATTTGCACAAAAGATTTGAAAGCCCAGCAGATCTGCACAAGGCCAGATCCCATATGAGGCACCTCACATTGCACCCAATATGGCATTTCCAGGCCCCAAGTGAAGTTAAAGTTAGCCATACTATACACCATCATTCAAACTTGTTTAGATTTTTTCTTTTGATTCATGCCTTTGCTGCATTTTGTACATCCTCCTGACCATTCTTAGCAGCTGTAACAACACTTGTGGTATTACCAGTAATTTGCAACTTATCAAACATGATTGAACCTTGTTCTTTTGTGTAAACGAAACAGAACTCTTTGGTTGGCTTTCTTTATACTTTGGACATAGTGTAAAGGAAACGGAGACTGTATTTGCATGCCAGACAATGAAACATAACTCACAGTGTATACATGCCTTTGACATTGTAATTACTAGCTGTTGTTTAGATTCCATGTATGGTCACTGGCTTTGGCTATGTTGAAATCAGCTGTATCAACATTTAATCAAAGTCTTATAGATTTTGGTTGTATATTTTTCTAATGTCAAAATAGAAATGCTGAGACTAAAAAATAGGTTGGAAGGGATAGAAATGTGTGTGCAATACATTGCAAAAATAATGAACATTCACGGCATAATAAATGAAGTCCATTCTGAATTTGTCAGTAATGAAATCAAACATCAGATGGAGCCCATTTAGAATTAGGATTACTTTTCTAGCATTTCAGCAACTTCTAATTAATTGTGCTTCAGTTTATATTCAAAATAACCCCTATGCAACATATTCTGTTGAAGTATTTTCTGATATAAGGTGAAACATTAAAAAGAAAATAATAGTCAAATTTCTTTCCTGAAAAATATGTAATATATAAATCTTAGAAATCATATACATAATAAACACCCAACACCGTATCTTTTAGCACCATATAATATGGTGATATTCAACAATTTGACCAGTACCACTTGTTTCTGAAGAGTGAGACAAATTTCTATAGATTTACACATGGGATTGCTGAAGTTTCACAAACAAGATTTTTTTTTTTCTTTTCGGTGACAGTAGTGGTTGTGGGGGAGAATGGGAACAATGATTTGTGATGCCAAATCCAGGCCTTTTGTGCTATGCCTTTGAAGGAAACTTTCAGAATAACAGTTCTCTCTACTCTTTACTTGTGTCCCTTCTTGATTAGGTATACCCATAAAATTTAAGGCTATAGAACCATATGCCCAAAACAAAATATGAACACGTCAGTTATCTCATACACTATATGATGCTATGTTAAGCAATCTCTTTCATATTTACAGAATCTAAGGACTCTTTAATAATGTATAAAAAATTGTGGTATAAATGTAATGCATGTGGGATCTTTCTTTATTCATTCAACAATTATCATGTACCTGTGATAAGCAAAGCACTGGAGTAGTCTCTATAGGACTTTTAAAGATAAGTAAGCATGAGTTCTATCTTCCATGAATTTTTAATCCCACAACAAATAGCAATTATCCAACAAAGAAAGCAAGGCATACTGGAATATAAATCATGTGGAAGTTCAGAAGGGAGAGCAATCACTTCCAGCCACAATGATCAAGGACATCTTCATGGAGAGTGATACTGAGGAACAGAGTTGAATCATATAATGTTAAAGAGACCAACACTCATATTCCCTCCAGAAGCTGGGCTTCAAATTTGAAGTTCAAGAGATGGAGTCCATGAGTCCAGATATAAGATCTGAAACTAGAAACATTATTTAAGACTAGATGAACATATGGGAAATTAGAAGATGAAACAAAAGATGGTACAAAAGAGAAAATGAGAGGCTGTTGCAATGATTTTAGACAGAAAGGAACAAAATCAGGCAGGGCAGTTGATGGGTGAATAAAGAATGGATCTGGGAGATAGCGGTACAAGTAACAAAAGAAGCTAGGAAAATTAAGATGATTAAGTTTTCAAACTTGAATGACTTAAGGATTATAAAGAAGCAAATTGTTAGGAAAGATTAATGAGTTTGAAGGGAGGCATGTAAAAAAATTTTTTTTAACTGGTCATCATGATCAACTAGAATTTAGGAAATAGAATAGAGCCACAGACACAGATTCACAAAGTGGCTGCCCATTGGTTAAGGATATTACCAAAGAGTTACTGTGACTCAAGGAGAAAATCTTGATTAAAAGGTGAATGGTCCAAGACCTTTTATCATTGAATCAGCCAGACCCAGAGAAAGAAATAGGAGACTATTATTTAGAAGTCATGAGAAGAGATTTTAAAGAGAAGCTTGCTTCAGTATTAAAATTTTTAGAGAATACAGGAAGAATGTGGACTTAAATTGAATTTGATGGTTAAGGAATTATTGAAAAATCTTTGTAAGATTGCTTATAAATTTTTTTCTTGAATTCCTAGACATATCAATGGAAGAACAGCTATAGAAAAACAGAAATAGTAAATATATGATTATAGATATTTTAAAGATAATTATATAGTGGAAAGACAAAGAAGAATATTTTCCCATTCCCATTAACATGCCTAAAATACCCACTTTAAGAATCAATAATTACAATCTAAAATCTGGTTGTTGTAGAACTATATAACAGTCTCCAATAAGGAATAAGCCAATGTGTCTAAAAGAGATTATAAAATAAAAAGTACAATTAACATATATTACTTACTACTATTACCATCCACACAGTAAACTGACCCATAAAGCAGACTTTTCACTTAGCCTGTTTTCTAATCTCAAACTCAGGTAAATGGATTTTAAAAGTAACCCTGAAGACTCTGGTTAAAAATCAGTAGATTAAACTCATAGATGTAGATGAGTCAAAGACACTTTAATTGTAAAAACATTAAAATAGGTCATAAAGAATTTGTATAAAACTGGAAATGTTGATTTTTTTTTAATTAACATAAGCAAGTTAGTCCTTAGGTTGAAAAAAGAGATTCTTTAGAGAGACAAATGGTATAGAGGAACATGTGTTGGAATAAAGCCAGGGAAGAAGAAAAACAAGCAGCCAAGGGGCACTATCAGAAATCACACATTTGGAGAAACAGTTTCTTCTCCTGATAAAATATGAAAGGAAAGCATGCTGGCACAGGGAATTTGGACATGGACATTGAAGTCTTATAATTATATGTGTGTACAAAAAGGTGGGATTTGGGGTTTAATATAAATACAATTCTATGTAAGAGCAAGGAATCTATATCACAGCAACTCAAAAAAGTCAGATCCCTTGGTAACATTTAAAAATATTAAATATCACAATTCTATATTAAGTATAAAGTATAGCCAGCTTTTGTACTTTGAAATACATATGAATAATGTTAATCATATGATACTTAGCCAAAAACCACTATCTGGGGCTACTGTAGACTGTTTTTTGTGCTGGCAAAGCTCCTCAAAGCAAGGGAGCAATTTAACAAAACGTTTGACTTATTATTCAGTCTTAATTTTTAGATTGACTTTTTCTTGACCAAGTTTACCAGTGGTTTCTAAATACAGATACAAATCCAAATGTAGAAAATATTAACATAAAATACATTAATATATTAATCTACCTAACAAGATGCTAAATACCTACATTTTTCACAAACAAATTTACAACTGCTCCATGGAATTTGAATGGAACTTCATCTGTCAATAGGTAGAGACTAAAGAGTCAGTATATGAGGCAAAATGGAATCGCTAGACACCCCCTTTGGGAGAGGATTTGAAACATGACTTCTTAACTTTCAAGGATATTTAAAAACTTACTACTCTGTTTTTTGAAAATGGAAAATGATTTTTCAAATCTACAATGCTCCCCTTGTAATAGCTAACCTTTTCTAAAGAGGACTTCTTTATAGGATAAAAGCGTCTCTTTTTTTGTTGGTTTTAATCAGAACACATGGGGTGTTTTGAGATAATGACAGGAGTTTCTCTTGTTAAAGAAATTCAAAGGCAGACACAGAGCTGCACTGGTGACTGTTACTCAAAGACATAAGAAGACATTTTGTGGGGAAAGCACTGTAACAGCCCTTGAAGTATTTTTGAATGATGGCAAAAGTCAGCACTCTGTCTTTTTATCTAGGAGAGAAAAGAAGGGAAAAAAAGAAGATGAAGAAGAGTGACAAGTGACAAGTAACATCACCCAGATCACCCTTCGAGGAGAGATAACACTGAGTTGAAATTGTTTTTGCCAGAGAAATTCCTGACATCTAGAAGTAAGGGAGTTTGGGTCTCTAACTATACCCTCACAGGAAAAAAAAAAAGTTTACTTATTTTGAAAATCATAAATTCAACACATAATATTGATACTTACCATATGCCAGGCAAGCTCAGGAATATAACAATAAACAAAATACAGAAATCCCTAATCTCATTTCACTTGCATTTTAATTGAAGCACAGAGACAATAACCAAAATAACTAGATAAAAGTTTGAGTGTCAAAAATATAATGAAGAACACTATGTAAAAAAAAAAAAAAAAGATAGGGAAAAGTCTTAATAGAGAGTATCTGAGGGAAATAAAGGGAGTCAAGTAAATATGTGGGACATAGTCTTGGCAAACTGAACTAAAAGTACAAATGTTCCATGACAAGAATGTGATTGGCAGGTTCATGACAAAGCAAAGAGGCCAAGGCTATTGAGTGAGCAAAAGAGAGAGAAGCAGGGGACAAAGTCATAGATATGGTGTGTAGTTACTTACGATCCATTAGAAACACTGGCTTTTACTCTAAGCAAGAAGGGAAGTTACTGAAATATGTATAAAGTACCATGATATTCTATTAGAATCACTGGCTGCTGCAGTGAAAAATAGCAAAGGGTGAGAAGAACAGGGACACCCATTATGAGACTATTACAATAATCCAGGTGAGAGATGATGGTGAGTCGGACAAGGATGGTAGCTGTAGAAATGAAGAAATATGGTTGGATTCCAGATGTATTTTTACAGCAAGCGTTGACAATATGCTTTTATGGATTAGATGGGGGCTGTGAAAGAAGAATTGGGAATGACTCCAAGCTTTCTGGTCTGAGCAACTGTAAAAAGATGAAATTACCATTCACTGAGATGAATAAGATGGAAGTATATGATTTGGGGTGAGGGAGAAAGTCAGCAATTTAGTTGTATGTACATTAAGTTTGATATCAAACTGTATATCAAAATGGAGACAGTACAGGAACAGTTGACTTAAGACTCCAGAGTTCATAGGACAGGGGTGCAGATTCAACTCTTAAAGCCATCATAATGTGTGTGGTATTAGAAACCATGATACACTAAGGGGTTGAGTGTAGACAAAGAAAGGAAGAGGATCCATGTTTAGAGGCCAAGTAGATGAGAAGGAAAAAGTAAAAGGGAGTGGGAGAAAATGGCTGGAGTACCAGAAGACAGACAAGAGTGTGGCTCTTAGATACCAAGGGATGAATATGTTACAAAAGAAGGGAGTGTTCATCCGTGTAAACGGCCACTGACAAGTTCAGTATAGATAATGGCCATAGCAGTCTGTATTGGGGAGGTCACTGGTGGCCTTCATAAGAGCAATTTCAGGGGAAGGGTGGGGATGAAAGCCCAGTTACAGCAGCTCAATCAAGGATGGAAGGAGAATTCTGGAGGAAAAAATGTAGACAGGTCTTTCAAGGACATTAGCAGTCAAGGGAAGGCAAGAAATGTGTGCACATGGAGGGGCGAGTAGAGTCAAGAAAGTTCTGTTATTTTATTTGAAGATGAAAGACATGGGAACATGTTTGTATACTGATGGGGAAAATCTAGGGCAGTGGCCAAATTTGATGAGGTATTAGTGAAAAAGAGGTGCTGCCCTGATGTTCTGAAGTCGATGACAGAAGTAGGAATACGGGGCACAACCGAAGAGTTTGGCCTTTGTCAAGAGCATAACAATTCATCTGATGACACAAGAACAAAGCAGCTTACTAAGGCCGACACAATCTAGGATACGATGCAGTGACAGAAGAAATGGGTGTCCTCTTCCCCCAGATCTTATTGTCTTAGTAGAAAGAAAGTGGTCTTCAGCTAAGACTGGAATGGGAGAAAAGGTGTTGGAATTTTAAGCAGAGAGGAAAGGGCATGGGTAGTCTTCTGACAGTGTGCAAATGCAAATAAGGAAATAATTACTGTGATTCACTAAGGATTGGATTGGGTTTAGTGATCAAAAAAGTATTGTGTGACTATCTATCTTTTGTCTTACTTCCCACCATACTCAGCTGTTTGGGTGCATTCAAACAATTGACAGAGAGTTAAACTTTAAATGTTCAAGGAACTTAAAATATTTACTGTACTTTTATTTTTCAGTTGCACCATCATTTGAAAGTGGTATATATATGAAATGTTCTTGATGAACATTAATTTCATCTTGATAAAATGTACTTGGTGAGTTATTGCAATTCTATAAGGTTTTTAGGCTATAGTTGGATTTGCCTAAGTAAACCGATTTAAATTGTTTCATAATGTAGTATGTCTTAAAACCAGGGCTGGCAACTTGTTTTTCTGTAAAGGGCTAGGTAATAATATTTTAGGCTTTGTAGGCCATGTGGCCTTTGTCATAATTAGCAGGCCATAAGGTTACTGTAACAGTTACTCAACTCTGTTGTTGAGTAAAGTCTAAAGCGGCTATGGATAGCATGCACATGAAAGGGTGTGGCTATGTTCTAATAAAGCTCTATTTACCAAAAAGGCGGCAGGCAAAAAATCACAGCCCTGAGGTTGCCAACCTCTCTTTTAAACTATTGTCATATAGCTCACTTAAATCTTCTACGAAAGCAGTTGACATGTATTCAATAGCTATTAATAAAATATTTACATAAAATTTGTGAAAGCATCCTCAAGTGTGTCCAGCATAAACTAACCTATTTATAACATTCCTTTTCAGTGGAACATGTGGTTTGAATCCTTAATACTCAAGAATAGGCCACATTTCAGTAGCATCATCACTAGCTGGGAATTTCTTAGAATCATGGGTTCACCTCTGACCTACTGAACCAGAGTCTGTGTTTCAAAAAGAGCCTTATGCGTTTCATACACACATTAAAGTTTGAGAAGCACTAGTTCAGAAGCTAATACTAGGATTTTCCACGTGTGAAATCAAGTAATTTATAACGAATATCATAAGGATAACAAAACCCAAAATAACACGAGGCAGAAGGGAGGGAGAAGGAAAATCATTTCCCTATCAAATGTCCATAAAATGATGAAGGGATGAATAAAATTAGAATATCCATACAATGGAATAATATTCAGCCAATAGATGAACATTAAAAACATTATCCCTAGTGAAAGAAGCCAGTCACAAAAGGCCACATATTTTAGATTCTACTTATATGAAATGTTCAGAATAGAGACAGCAAGTAGACTAATGGCTTCCAGAGGGGAGAAAGGGGAGTGACTGCTATTGGGTAGAGGGTTTCTCTATTGGATGATGAGCATATTCTGGAATTAGACAGTGGTAAAGTTTGCACAGCTCTGTGAGTATTAAAAAGCACTGAATTGTACACTTTAAATGGTGGGTTTTATAGTATGTGAACTATATTTTAAAAGCCAAAAAGAGTGGAAAACAAAGGCAATGATTTTTAAAAAGTGATGGAAGCTATTTATCAGAGCAATTGTGTGCCAATGGGGTTTAAAGAGTTCAAGGGTTTTGGTAAGAAGAGATGATGAGATACTGCAGTTCCTACTAAATTGAATAAAATAAGCATCTCTAATTAGAATGACTTTTTATTTAAACTTCAGGTGGGTTAGACTGGAAGGATGAAAACCTTTAGAGAAATTGTTTTTCTAGTTTACCCATGGTAATCTACTTCAAGTGACATTGGCAGGAAGGTTAGCTGGCTACTAAGTGATAGAGAGAGAGAGAAAGGGAGGGAGAGAGGGCAGGAGAAATGAAGGGAGGGAAGCGATTTGGGCAGAGGGGATTTTGTTGTGGTAGTTACACTGGATGAAACTTGAGTATCTTCCTATATTAACTAACACCCTAGTTAGTTACCACCAACTCCATAACACCACATAACACCACACCCCAAAACCACAGACCGCCTTCAGGTTTTCCCTCCCTGTCATCCTAACAGTCTTAGGCCCAACCACATAATGTGAACTGGAAGATCTGGATTGTTTGTCTGGGTTCCAAAAGGAATCCCAACTGTTGGGAGTCAGTAATAACACAAACAGGGCGATGATGGAGTGAGTCACACTAGGGAAAACATAGGCTCAGGCTGAATCTAGGTTACAACTTGCAGATGTGCTCTAAAACCCACTCACAGGGAGGATCTCCATTTATTTACAGCCTTTTATCTGTAACTTAACACCCATTCACTTGTAGTCACAATTTAGAAAGCCCATGGGTTTTCCAAGTTGCAAACTGATTCTCAAATAATGCTGAAAATTTAGGTAGCAAAGTGCTTATGTTTTGAAAACTATAAGCAGAATATTAATACATTAGATACTAATGTCCATGAGGTGTGATTTTCAGGATTATTTTCTCCCTTAAATCAACAGCATCAAACACATCTATTTATGAGCAAATATTATTTCTTCTTTTCCTGCACCTACAGTAAAACTTATCAGTAGCAAAAACTACAATAACTTCACAGATAAAACCTAAGATCTTACAGAATTTCATTTTTTATTAATTCAAAAGTGGATTAACTTTTTATTACAGTGAACATAGGATGAACAATAGTGATCTAGAAATAAAATAGAAAATATGCTAGGGAAAATTTAATAAAGCATCTTTTCATCATAATGCGTTTATCATTGGGTGGTCCTATAGCTTTAGAAGGAAAGATGAATTATGTCTCTATATATTCCCTAAGGACTCCTTAAGCCAGAGAAGCAGAGAGTGATGCTATCATCTCCATGGAAGAGAAGAAGAGTAGGTACTAAAGCTTAGAACATGAATCTATGCAGGATGGCAAATCAGTTTCACCATTTGTGCCAGCTTAAGAGCTTAACTGTGGCTGCCTGGAGTCCAGAATCAAGGAAGACTCTGACGCCACATCCAAGTTCTCTAATCCATTAGTTATACCTATGATGGGCTTCAGAAGCAGAGAAAATGTCAGAATCCTATATGGTGTGGATTGCTCTGGTTATAATTTCAGTTCATAAAACATAATCCCTCTCTATCTCATTTAGCTCTTGAGAAATTCTCTTCTTAGAAAGTCATACTCCTGGTGAGAACACAGCTTTCAACTGAAAATCATTTTGTAAGAGAGAAATTTCAAGAAACCTAGCAATCAGCAAAATGAAAATCTCTTCATCAAACACATGTTTTTTAAAAACTGCACATGAGAGGTAGGAGCCATCCTGGGAGAAAACCTTCCAGGGAAATGATATGCTTAGTTCATTTATGCATGGTAATGCCTCAGAATGCAAGTCCTTAGAAAAATAATCAGCTATGTTGTCCATCTTTATTTACATGTACTCTCTTCTCATTCATCTTTCAAGACCCCTAAAATCAAAGCTTAATGTTTTTGCTGCTCAGCCATTTTCTCATAAAATTGCCCATTTCTGTTAAGGATTTTTGTCATCTCCCCCAGCAAATCATAGTGTTTTTGACACGGAAAAATTATCAATCAAAACTTATGTTTTGGAATGCATAATATATAGGCATACATTTTTGGTTGTCCACATAGTGTTATATAGCTGTGGTCACTAACTAACTTAAAATATACATATTTTTGTTTTACTTGTGCAGTTTTTGCAATTTTAGTCATTAAATGAGCTTTGCAGGTGTGCAAATACCCTGTTAATCCTGGTGTTTTCTGAAAGACTGCTAGCCACATCAACCAATACTTTGGAAGACTGGCAAAATGGAGAGGCTTTTTCAAAGGCCAACAATAAATTAGTAAGATGAGTTATATAACAAGTGGAACTTTGTTGAGTTAAAAACTAAGACCACCTGAAGTTTTATTTTTTTAAGCCATCAAGGATTGGATTTTTAAATGCAAAACCAGATATGATCGTTCTTGTCTGCCCTTTGCTTTTCTTTTCATGTAAACACTATTTTCTTGATATGGGAGGTGGGGAGGAAGAGTTTCTAACCTGTATTTCTCATTACAAAAAATAACATTGAGTGCTCTGGTGTGATTTAGTCAGGCATATTTCTCTTAAGACCATTCCCATGGAAAAGAAATGCAAAAAAGCAAACTGGCTGTCTGAAGAGGCCTTACAAATAGCTGTGAAAAAAGAAGTGAAAAGCAAAGGAGAAAAGGAAAGATATAGGCATCTAAATGCAGAGTTCCAAGAAATAGCAAGGAGAGATAAGAAAGACTTCCTCAGTGATCAGTGCAAAGAAATAGAGGAAAACAACAGAATGGGAAAGACTAGATATCTCTTCAAGAAAATTAGAGATACCAAGGGAACACTTCATGCAAAGGTGGGCTCGATAAAGGACAGAAATGGTATGGATCTAACAGAAGCAGAAGATATTAAGAGGTGGGCAAGAACACACAGAACAACTGTACAAAAGAGATCTTCACGACCCAGATAATGATGATGGTGTGGTCGGTCACTCACCTAGAGCCAGACATCCTGGAATGTGAAGTCAAGTGGGCCTTAGAAAGCATCACTAAAAACAAAGCTAGTGGAGGTGATGGAATTCCAGTTGAGCTGTTTCAAATCCTGAAAGATGATTCTGTGAAAGTGCTGCACTCAATATGCCAGCAAATTTGGAAAACCTTTCAGAGGCCACAGGACTGGAAAAGGTCAGTTTTCATCCCAATCCCAAAGAAAGGCAATGCCAAAGAATGCTCAAACTACTGCACAATTGCACTCATCTCACACGCTAGTAAAGTAATGCTCAAAATTCTCCAAGCTAGGCTTCAGCAGTACGTGAACCATGAATGTCCAGATGTTCAAGCTGGTTTTAGAAAAGGCAGAGGAACCAGAGATCAAATTGCCAACATCTGCTGGATCATTGAAACAGCAGGAGAGTTCCAGAAAAACATCTATTTCTGCTTTATTGACTATGCCAAAGCCTTTGACTGGGGGATCACAATAAACTGTGGAAAATTCTGAAAGAGATACCAGACCACCTGACCTGCCTCTTGAGAAACCTATATGCAGGTCAGGAAGCAACTGTTAGAACTGGGCATGGATCAATAGACTGGTTCCAAATAGGAAAAGGAGTACGTCAGGGTTGTATATTGTCACCCTGCTTATTTAACTTCTATGCAGAGTACATCATGAGAAATGCTGGACTGGAAAAAGCACAAGCTGGAATCAAGATTGCCGGGAGAAATATCAATAACCTCAGATATGTAGATGACACCACTCTTATGGTAGAAAGTGAAGAGGAGCTAAAAAGCCTCTTGATGAAAGTGAAAGAGGAGAGTGAAAAAGTTGTCTTAAAGCTCAACATTCAGAAAACTAAGATCATGGCATCTGGTCCCATCACGTCATGGCAGATAGATGGGGAAATGGTGGAAAAAATGTCAGACTATTTTTTGGGGCTCCAAAATCACTGCAGATGGTGATTGCAGCCATGAAATTAAAAGACACTTACTCCTTGGAAGGAAAGTTATGACCAACCTAGACAGCATATTGAAAAGCAGAGACATTACTTTGCCAACAAAGGTCCGTCTAGTCAAGGCTATGATTTTTCCAGTGGTCATGTATGGATGTGAGAGTTGGACTGTGAAGAAAGCTGAGCACCAAAGAATTGGTGCTTTTGAACTGTGGTGTTGGAGAAGACTCTTGAGAGTCCCCTGGACTGCAAGGAGATCCAGCCAGTCCTTTCTGAAGGAGATCAGTCCTGGGTTTTCATTGGAAGGACTGATGCTAAAGCCGAAACTCCAATACTTTGGCCACCTCATGCAAAGAGTTGACCACTGGAAAAGATCCTGATGCTGGGAGGGATTGGGGGCAGGAGGAGAAGGGGATGACAGAGGATGAGATGGCTGGATGGCATCACTGACTCGATGGACATGAGTTTGAGTGAACTCCGGGAGTTGGTGATGGACAGGGAGGCCTGGTGTGCTGTGATTCATGGGGTCACAAACAGTGGGACACGACTTGGCAACTGAACTGAACTGATTTCTCTTAATGGGCACTTGTGTGCAGGAGAGAGAAACCATCATTACATCTATATACTGATGTGCAGTGTTCAGGAAATGTCAAGGAAACTCTGTAGATGATAAGCAGTAACTAGTCAAAAACTCACCTACCATCTCAGAGTGTTTTTAAGAGACTTTCCACACTATGTTCCAGGTGATAGAGACCTTTTACAGTAATTTTTCTCTATACTATTTCTATAAGAGAAAACTAATTTGATACCTAATTCCCATTATAGAGTCAGTCTGAGCTGTGAACTTCCGAAATGTGTCAGTAACAGAAGTCAGGCTTTACATTACTTTGTAGTAGCTAAGCATACAGGTTATATTTTGGACCCAAATTCTGTAAATTATATAGGGGAATAATTCACTGGGGTCTACATAGAGGCCTCGTATTTGGTTGTCAGGAAAATGACTTGAAAGAATAGCAAGTTCTTAAGTATATTGCCACTGCAATGGTGCCGAGACTTCAATTGTTTTAAAATAATCCCATACATACTAGCTTTTATGAATTTACAATAACTGTCTCAGTACGAATTTAGTAACCCTTTGTATAAACAATTCTCAAAAGAGAGTACGAACTTAGCACTAAGAAGCATATAGGCATCTTAAACATCCTTTGATGGTCAGCCTAAGAGAATAGTGTTTATTTTTTTGCTACATGTGAAAGTTCATTCTCAGTATCAAGTTTATTTTGTCCACTAACTTTGTTAACCTTTCCAATTTCTTCAGTATTTGGTGTCCTTTCACAAAGAGCTGTTAGAACAGTTGCATCAGGGTTAAAGTTCAGAGACATTACTGTGCTAACCTGAAGCATATATGCTATTCCTTGAGCTCACAATGCATTTTTGATTACTTTTTAAAAATAAAAAATGCCAACAGAAGGATACAGCAATATATGAGACATTTATGAAACCTATATCTACTATATTTTTGATAAAACACTTTAAATATTTCAGTTTGTAAATTCACTAAGAAGGCCAGGAAAATGCTGTGTTTCATTAAAAGAATCCTTTTTGATGATTTAATTTTAAATAAAAGAGCTAAACTTGTGATAAAACTCAGCAATTTGAACTTTTTCAACAAATAGTATATTCTTTCTGATCTTTTAATATTTATATAACAACACGGTTAATGAGTGAAACAATTTCCATTTTTATTAAAATCATATTGTCATAATTAATAACTGAGATATATTTTCCTATAAAGATTTACTGCTAATCCCTTAGTTGAAATTCATTTTACTTAAGAGACATTCAACCCATCACCTAGAAACAGTATTTGCAGACTTCACCAGGGTAACAGATCTAATCCTTAAGGTAATCACTGTCCTTTCCAGTTCTTTCTCCTTTTAAGTCCTCACTGGTCTTTTAGAAAAACAGAAAGTAGAAGACAGCTGTTATTTTCCTCCATGGGACAGTCTACCCTGTTCAAGCAAGTAATATCATTTTCTGTTTGCCCTCATCTACAACAAGTACACAGGGTCACTGTCTTTATGCTGATTTTCTCCCAAAGTGTAAAGAACAACAATGTCAGCAGACAGGCAAATCAACAGCTATAAGAACCTGAGAAGAAGTAAATTCTATTTTTTTTTTTAATTTAACACCCATGGAGGAGGGGAGAGATAAGATGAAGAGGAGAAGGAGTAGGAGAAGGAGAAATAAGAGGGAAAAGGCCATGTTTCTATGTCAGAATCCAAATCCCAAGTCAGTCTGAATATCTTCTTTTAAGTCTGTTTATATTTATTAACAACATTTCAAAGTGTACCATGATTGGCAATAAGATTAAAAACAACAACCAAACACCAAACAAAGCACCCACCACTTCACTGTTGCTTTCTTTCAATTCCAGCATTTTATAACAGATCAGGTCAAAGATGTATTAGGACATAAAGAATGGACTAGATTCTTTCATACTCTATAGCAAATATCAGGGCTACTTACAGATTGTGTGTGTTTACTGTGCCAAAGAAACACTCGTCAAATTAATGAAGGGGATTTCACAATTTTGTAGCAGAAGTGAGTTCTGTAGAACTCTGAAATTATTTGGTTCCACATTCACCTGTGGCTGAAGGAGTTGAAATCATCGATAGGCATAACTAATATTACACAGTTGACTAAAATCATAATGCTTGCAACTTGGTAATGAAAGTTAGATTTTCTCCAAATAATTAGACATCTGTCATCAAAAAGCTGTCTAGATAATATAAGGGTAAAATTTTGATTCTGAATCTCAAATTTGTGTTAGGTTCTGGAAGTTATTTGAATTGCCATTATTAACAACATAAACTTAGTCCATATAAATTTAGACAAAAAACTCTACCACCAGGAAATTTGTTCCCAAACTACTTCTATATGATACAGTAAGAATTCATCTACATTTCAGATTTATCATATGCTTCCAAATGTTGCTTTCTCCTATGGCTTTCATTTTAATTTTCCCATGGTTCTAAGCTAGAAACATGCAAATCCCTGACCCTTTCCTCTGCCAGTTAATCACTAACTTCTTTCAACTCTACCTTTTAAAATTTCCTTTGTCTGTGCATCCCCACTGCTATTGCTTTAGTTCAAATCTTGATGGAATACTAGATTACCCAGTTATAGTAAAATCTGTTCTTAGGGTGCCAATAAAAAATACAAAATATGAGGAGAGCTTAGGTTCAACAAATTTGTCCAGATTTTAAAAATTAGAATCTCTGGAAGGAGTTTATAATAATGACATTTACATTTTAAATGTTCTTTAGTTTCAACATTTGCATATGCTTTCTGTATTAGTTTGAACTGCATAAAGGGCTCCCACAGAAACTTCAATGCTTAAATCTTTCAAAAATTCTGATGAAGACTTCATCTGTCCTTCTTACTACCACCAATGCAACTTTTCCAGAAACTTACTAATTTTGTCATTCTGCTGCTTAATTAATTTTATCGAGATCTTAATCTTAGATTATCAGGGGTCCTTACCACCCATATAGAAAGGTTCACACTCACTGGCTTCATGATAAAGGCCCTCAATGTTACATAGCCAGAGCTGTCTTTTAGTCTCATCTTCTTACATCGACCCTTTATCCTTTAATCAAACCAAACTACAAGTTCTTTAAGCAGAGGAATAAAGTGATTATTTTTATTTCTCTGGAAACTTCCAGTAGGATCTCATATGTAACTCTTCTCCTTTAAGGCAACCATAAAAAATAACTGGACGGTCTTTACTATTCATTAAATTTACATCATTTTTCTTTGGACAGTACTGAAACCACTTTTGGGTCTTCTCCTTTGACATTTCACATACTTAGGTTCCCCAACCGCACCTTTCAGTTCAGTTCAGTTCAGTTGCTCAGTCGTGTCTGACTCTTTGCAACCCCATGAATTGCAGCATGCCAGGCCTCCCTGTCCATCACCAACTCCCAGAGTTCACTCAAACTCATGTCCATCGAGTCGGTGATGCTATCCAGCCATCTCATCCTCTGCCGTCCCCTTCTCCTCCTGCCCCCAATTCCTCCCAGCATCAGAGTCTAAAGATAACATTTTAACTCAGATACTTTGTTATTCTAAAGACAAGGTATGGCGTCTTCAACCTATCCTTTGGACATTCCTATTATTATGCAAGTGAATAAGAAAATTATAAAAATCTACTTATTGACTCACAAGTCAGTTCACCATAGAAGAATCAGCAAAAATATCACCACAACTTCTATGTACCACACCCATAAGAACAAATGTCAGGCACTAGCATACTATTAAGTAGCCTCAGAGATCCCTAAGCACTGTTTTAATGCTGAGTTCTACAATGAGGTCATGTGAATCAAGACTTCAGATGCCCACAGAGTATGGTTCTCTCTTGAAGGGAAAAGAACTTTCATTCTCTTGAGTTACTGAGGGCTACATGCACAAACCTTAGGAACAAAGCCAGACCAAGATCCATGGGTGCTCAAGACTAATAATTGGGCATCTCTTGAAACCTACATTCTTCAAAGTTTGCCTGGCTTCCTATTTGGAAAAGAGGTTGAGAACTCAGTAAGAAAAAGACAGAAAAAGGAGTACTCAGACAGATTCTCTTTTTTTTGTCATGAAAAATCAACACAACACCAAACCAAAAACATAGAAACTAATTTTATGTTATCAATAGGACTGGGGAACAGATATTTGGTCAATATCTGGTGTGTTGTTTTTAAATCAGATTAATGTTTAATTGTAGACAGTAAAGCAGACTGCCCTCCCTAATGTGAATAAGCTTCATCTAATCAGTCGAAAGTCATAATAGGACAAAATGACTGACTTTCCCCCTCTATTTCCACCTACCTTGAGTAAAAGAGAATTCTTCCTGCCTGTTGCCCTTCGAACCAGGACCCTGGCTTTTTTTTCCCTGCCTTCAGACTTGAACTGAAACACTGGTTCTTCCTAGGGTTGGAACCCACCAGCCTTCAGAACAGAACTATACCAGCAGCTCTTCTGGGTTTTCAGCTTGCCTACTCACTCTGCACATCTTAGAACTTGTCAGCCTACATAATCATAAATCATATCTAACCTACATCTATATCTATCATCTATCTATCTGTCTCTACCTATCTGTATCTCACACACATGTATACACACTTCCAACTTATTCTGTTTTTCTGGAGAACCCTAACACAAGACCTAATCTATAAACTTCCCTCAGCAGAACATGCATCCTGTAACTCCTAACCTCAATTCAGAAGTGATTTAGCATGTATCTCTCATTACTGGGGATAACTGAACCTATGTTCCCAATTCTTCACAGCTTTCTATGTTAGAGTTATATATCACACCTTCAGCCCTGAGACTCTCCAATTTCTGCCATTAGACATATAGGATATTTCCTCAAACCATAGACTTGGTACATGACTTGCTTTAGTTAACAAGACACAGAAGGAAGTGGCAATGTGAAATTTCCAGGCCAGGACCCAAAAGGAGTTCACATGTTTCCTCTTGCTTTCTGTGAAGCAATGATCATGGCCCTGGCCATCGATGTCCCTTTCATCGGGGTCCCAAAAGGCATGCATGTTGTGCAGAAGTGAATCCTCAACTTAGAGCCAACCCAGCTGAAGGCCATCTTACACAGACTGAACCTCAACTGGAAGATCTTTGAATATAGGAATAGATGCTTGCTGCTTCAAGCCAATAAGGTGTGGGTGGATTATTATACACCATTTGCAATACCTGCTAATTATACTTAAGCCTTCCCAGGGCTTGAGGCCTCATTCCAAGGGTTGGGGTGCTTTTTAAAATGGCTTTTTCAACAACATACATACAATACTTCATTAAATACAACTTTAAAAATCATTTTAGATTTCTAATACAGTTTACAGACTGTAGCAATATCCTGGTACTTCTGATAGAATGATATCTTGAGCAACAATCTGGACAACCTAACCTTAATTGTGACTATGATTAGAAGATAGGTAACAACTTTCTTCGTGGTAGGACAAGACATCCAAGATTCCCACCAAGACTGACTTTATTTTCCCTACTAACCCAGAAAACTCCATGAAGTTGCCACAACAGTATCTCTTGACTGCAATTAACTTTCTCTCACAAAAGGAGAAGAGGAAGGACAATTATCTGAAGATCTTAAACAAAAACCGAGTTAAATTTAAAACATATTTTAAAGTCTCCAGCATTTGAATGAAAGTAAAGCAAGCATTTATAAGTTGCAATTATTAAGCAGAGAAATGAATTATTGTGAGGGGAAATGACCATAAAATGTACAACCAGTATTTATCGAACACCTACATATTTTGTATAGTATTTAGTTTGTTTTTTAATCTTATTGTTTAATCTCTTCCTTCCCCACTCAGACTGTGTGGTCCTGGAAACTCCTAACTTCAAGGCCTACGCATGAACTTAGCCTTCAGTCAGAGTACTGCTGGACATGGCAACATTGACTGGCTGATGGACTGACCATCTGAGGCTAATAAGTCCCTGCAGCAGGACGTTATGGATTGGGTGAAGCTGAAGCTACTGGAGAACTGGACCTAATCCTTCTCTCAAGACTTAAAAACAGAGAGAATATAGCTGTAGAGCTGCTGTTCATTCAACTTGACATTAACACAATGGAAACAGAGCCAGATTCCTGATTCAAATTATTTGAATTTTACCTTAAGCAATTTCAGGTAGGTTGGTGACATGGTCCAGTTTTGGCTAAATGAATCTTCTACTCACAAATTAAAGAGTTCTAGCTGATATACTGGATATTTAGCTTCTGCTCCCAAAATGGTTATTGCATTGAATCAAAATTATTGTAGCAACTTAAAAGTTGATTTGCACTGCTGACTATAAAAGTGATTAACTAGTTTTTGACTAAGTGGTACATACAATACTCTTATTCAATCAACATTTTATTGAGCATTTAAAATATTCCAAGAACTGTGACAGGGATCCAGGATATGGCAGTGAATAAAACAGAAAGAAAAGTCCTTCTCTCATGAGGCTTTTATATTAATAGGGGACACCAAGTGATAGACTATATTAGAAAGTTAAATACAGCTGTAAACAAAAACAATGAAGGAAACCAGGGAGACCAAAAGGTGAGAGTAGAGATTGGGAAGATTAATGTTGCTTTTTGAATACTCAGAGAAAATGTTGTTGCAAGGGTAACATTTGGGCAGAGAATTGAAGAAGGTAAAGAAGTAAGCCATGCAGATATGAGGAAAGGAATTCTAGCTATAGGGAACAGCAAATGCAAAAGAGGTTTCAAGTCTAAAATAAGTTAGTCATGCTTGAAGAATAACAAAGAAGCCAGTATAACTGGAGTAGAATGAATGCAGGCAGGCAAGAAAAACAGGAGACAGTATCACAAAGTTAATAGGGTGCAGTCTGTGTTGGGTCTTGTTGGCTATATTAATGATAACATCAAAGTCAATGTGTTAGATCTAATATAATTTTTTCATTTTAAAGGTTAAAAGAATATCCAGGAGTATATTTTGGAAACGAATGAATTGTTTATATACTCTTTGTCAAAATAAACATCTAATGCTTTTGAACAACTGAATCAATAAAATGATTACTGGCATCAACAATTGGTGGAAAATATACTTTAAAATGTCCCTCTTTCCCATTTAGTATACTAAAATTACCTAGGATCGTAATCCTCTTGCTGGTGGACTTTGGAATTTTGAAAATAAGTTAAATATATTTTGTATATATTTTGTTCAGTAAACAATCTGTTGTGATGTCTGATAAAGTAACTACTGGGCTAATTAAGTCATGTGTCCTATTGTAGAGCTGAGACAGTTTGATGTAAGTAAGAAGGGAAAAGCAAGATCATAATTTTATCTTGATATTTATTGCTTAATATCTTCAAAGTGTACAGTCAAAATTCTATTAATAGAATATTTGATCCCCAAGAAAACTTCTGGCTTGAAAATGGAGAAGTCCAATGTTCACCTTTCCTTCACAGAAAATAACAACAAATCAACAAGGACAAAATCAAAGGCAAACAAAATATTTACTGAAACTCAAGAGACAGCTGCAATTATGAATCACAAGTAAGTGCAAAAGCAGTGAATAGTGCAGAATAAGAAGTGCAGAAAGTCTACTAATGGCTGTAGATCTCAGAAAATGCTGGCAGAATGTACTGCTGCCTAGAGAGGAGAGGCAATCTGAGTCGCATGGCCATAATCTCTTGATTGGAAAAGCAGTAATGGAACACCTGGGCTAATGGCTGCAGGGTCCCTGGACCTGGTTTGGCTTTAAGAAACAAAGCAGGCAAGATTCAATTTAGCCATCCCACTGATGTGTAAGCACGGGTCAGTCTCAGTAAACAACTAGAAGTGAACTCTCCATTGTGAGCAACCCAACAACTGTCAGGCTCTATTAACTGGGGTGAAGAAAAGACTCAAAAAACTGAGTTATATGAAAATTTCTGCAAGTCTGCAGCATGAGCATGACCCATCCCTCATGTTAAACACCTATAAATTGCTAATCCAGTGACAGAGGGGACTCTTTCAGAATTTTGAAAAAATAAGAGAAACAAGTGTAGGATATGCTCTCTGGGTATTCCTGGCTGTAGAGAATTGTTTCATCATTAACTTTAGGAGTTTTGTCTTCTGTTCTGTATGGATGGAGAAGTCTTGAGGTTACTGTAAAAGAAAGACCAAAAGCCAGAGGCAGGAGGCTTAACTCCAAAACTTTAGAAGATTAGAGAACTCCTGACTCCAGGAAACATTAGTAGATAAGATCTAACCTAAAAGTCTCCATACCTACACTGAAACCAAGCTCCACCCAAGAGCCAACAAGTCCCAGTGAAAGACACACCATGCTAATTCTCCAACAAAATGGGAACACAACTCTGAGCATTAAAAGATGAACTGCCCAAAGCCATGAAAAATCTATAGACACCCCAAAACTCACAACTGGACACTTCATTGCATTCCAGAGAGAAGAGATCCAGCTCCATCCACCAGAACACAGGGGCAAGCTCCCCCAACCAGGAAACCTTGGCAAGCCACTACTCCAATCCCATTCACAGGGAGCAGATTCCACAATTAAAAGGAACCATAAACTTCCAGCCTGCAGAAGGGGTGGAAACACAGCAATCTAAGCAAAATGAAAAGGCAGAGAAATATTTAGCAGGCAAAGGAACAAGATAAAAAGATCCACCAAACCAAACAAAAGAGGGGATAGGGAGTCTACCTGGAAAAGAATTCAGAATAATGATAGTAAAGACGATTCAAAACCTTGAAAACAAAATGGAGTTATAGATAAATAGACTAGAGACAAGGATTGAGAAGATGCAAGAAATACTTAACAAGGACCTAGAAGAAATAAAGAAGAGTCAATCAATAACGAACAATGCAATAACAGAATAAAAACACTCTGGAAGGAACTGACAGTAGAATAACTGATACAGAAGAGCAGATAAGTGAGGTGGAAGATAGAATGGTGGAAATAAAAGAAGCAGAGGGAAAAAAAGAATTAAAAGAAATGAGAACAACCTCAGAGACCTCTGAGAAAATGTTAAATGACCCAACATTTGAATCATAAGTGTCCCAGAAAAAGAAGACAGAAAGAAAGGACATAAGAAAATACTTGAGGAGATGATAGTTGAAAACTTTCCTAAAATGGGGAAGGAAATAGCCACCCAAGTTCAAGAAACCTAGACAGTCCCAAATAGGATAAACCTAAGGCACATATTAATCAAACTAACAAAGATCAAACACAAAGAGCAAATATTAAAATCAGCAAGGGAAAAGCAACAGATAACACACAAGGGGATCTACATAAGGATAACAGCTGATCTTTCAATAGAAACTCTTCAGACCAGAAGGGAATGACAGGACATACTTAAAAGTGATGAAAGAGAAAAACCTACAACCCAGATTACTCTACCCAGCAAGGATCTCATTCAGCTATGAGGAGTAATCAAAAGCTTTACAGACAAAGCAAAAGCTGAGAGAATTCAGCACCACCAAACCAGCTCTTCAACAAATGCTAAAGGATCTTTTCTAGACAGGAAACAGAAAAGTTTTATAAAAATGAACCCAAACAACAAAGTAAATGGTAATGGGGTCACACTTACCAATAAGTACTTTAAATATAAATGAGTTAAATGCTCCAACCAAAAGACAAAGACTAGGCAAATGTATACAAAAATAAGGCCCCTATATAAGCTGTATACAAGAGACTCATCTTAAACCTAGGTATACATAGAGACTGAAAATGGAGGGCTGGAAAAAGATATTTCATGCAAATCAAGACCAGAAGAAAGCAGGAGTAGCAATACTCATATCAGATAAAATAGACTTTGATATAAAGACCATGATAAGAGACAAAAGAAGGACACTACATAATGATCAAAAGATCACTCCAAGAAGATAGAGCAATTATAAATATATATGCACCTTAGGAACACCTTAATATGTAAGTCAAATGCTATCAAGTATGAAAGGGGAAATTAACAGTAACACAATAATAGTGGGGGACTTTAATACCACCACTCACACCTATGGATAGATCAACCAAATGGAAAATTAGCAAGGAAACACAGCTTTAAATGATACAATCGACCAGTTAGACCTAACTGCTACCTATAGGGCATTTCACCCATGAACAATGGATTTCACCTTTTTCTCAAGTACACATGGAACATTCTCCAGGATAGACCACATCCTGAGCCATAAATCTATCCTGTTAAATTTTTTAAAAACCTGAAATGATTTCAAGCATCTTTTCTGATCACAATACGATAATATTAGATGTCAACTACAGGGGAAAAACTCTATTAAAAATTCAAACATATGGAGGCTAAACAATACACTTCTGAATAACCAACAGATCATGGAAGAAAAAAAAAAGGGAAATCAAAATATGCATAGAAAGAAATGAAAATGGAAACACGACAACCCAAAACCTGGGACTCAATAAAAGCAATGCTAAGAGGGAGGTTCACAGCAATACAAGCCTACTTGAAGATAGAAGAGAAATATCAAATAAACAACCTAACTTTACACCTAAAGCAACTAGAAAAAGAAAAGAATAACCCCAAAGTTAGGAGAAGGAAAGAAATCATAAATATCACAGCAGAAATAAGTGAAAAAGAAGGAAGGGAGATGACAGCAAAAATTAACAAAATGAAAAGCTGGTTCTTTGAGAAGATAAACAGACAAACCAGAGCCACACACATCAAGAAAAAAAGGGAGAAGAATCAAATCAATAAAATTACAAATGAAAATGGAAAAGTCACAACAGTCAACACAGAAATACAAAGGATTATAAAAGACTTATATCAGCAACTGTATGCCATTAAAATGGACAACTTGGAAGAAATGGACAAATTCTTAGAAAAGTCTAACTTTCCCAAACTGAAACAGGAAGAAATAGAACATCTTAACAGACCCACCACAAGCACAAGGACCAGATGGCTTCCAGCTGAATTCTACCAAAAATTTAGAAAAGAGCTAACACCTATCCTACTCAAACTCTTCCAGAAAATTGCAGAGGAAGGTAAACTCCCAACTCATTCTATGAGGCCACCATCACCCTAATACCAAAACCAGACAAAGATGCCACACACACACACACAAAACAAACTACAGGCCGAAATAACTGATGAATATAGATGCAAAAATCCTCACCAAAATTCTAGCAAACAAAATCCAACAGCATATTAAAAAGATCATACATCATGACCAAATGGATTTTATCCCAGGGATGCAAGGATTCTTCAATATTCACAAATCAATCAATGGGATACACCATATTAACAAATTGAAAAATAAAAACCATATGATTTTCTCAATAGATTCAGAGAAATCCTTTGACAAATTCAACATCCATTTATGATAAAATCTATCCAGAAAACAGGCATAGAAGGAACATACCTCAACAGAGTAAAAGCTATATACCATAAACCCACGGAAAACATTATCCTCAATGGTGAAAAATTGAAAGCATTTCCCCTAAAGTCAGGAACAAGACAAGGGTGCCCACTCTCATCACTACTATTCAACATAGTTTTGGAAGTCCTAGCCACAGCAATCAGAGAAGAAAAATAGATGAAAGGAATCCAGATTGGAAAAGAAGTAAAACTCTCACTGGTTGCAGATGATGTGATCCTCTACATAGAAAACCTTAAAGACACCACCAGAAAATTACTAGAGATAATCAATGAGTATAGTACAGTTGCAGGATATAAAATTAATACACAGAAATCCCTTGCATTCCTGTACACTAACAATGAGAAAACAGAGCAGTTAAGGAAACAATCCCATTCACCATTCCAATGAAAAGAATAAAATATTTAGAAATAAAATTACCTAAAGAAATGCAAGACCTATCAACTATAAAACACTGATGAAAGAAATCAAAGATGAAACAAATAAATGGAGAAATATACCATGTTCATGGATTGGAAGACTCAATATAATGAAAATGAGTATACTACCCAAAGCAATCTATAGACTCAATGCAATCCCTAGCAAGTTACCAATAGTATTTTTCACAGAACTAGAACAAATAATATCACAATTTGTATGAAAACACAAAAAAACCTCAAATAGTCAAAGCAATCTTGAGAAAGAATGGAACTGGAGAAATCAACCTGCCTGACTTCAAAGCTACAGTCATCAAGACTGTATGGTATTGGCACAAAGACAAACATAGTGATCAATGGAACAAAACTAGAAAGCCCAGTGATAAATCTATGCAATATTCACTATGGATACCTTATTTTGACAAAGGAGGCAAAAAGATACAATGGAGAAAAGACAATCTCTTTAACATGCTGGGAAAACTGGTCAGCTACGTGTAAAAAAATGAAACTAGAACACTTTCTAACACCATACACAAAAATAAACTCAAAATGGATTAAAGGTCTAAATGTAAGACAAGAGACTTTAAAACTCCTAGAGGAAAACATAGGCAGAACACTCTGACATAAATCACAGCAAGATCCTCTGTGACCCACCTCCCAGAGTAGTGGAAATAAGAACAAAAGTAAACAATGGGACCTAATTAAACTTAAAACCTTTTCCACAACAAAGGAAACTATAAGTAAGGTGAAAAGGTGGCCTTCAGAATGGGAGAAAATAAAAGTAAATGAAACAGCTGACAAAGAATTAATCTCAAAAATATACAAGCAGCTCATGCAACTCAAAACCAGAAAAATAAACAACCCAATCAAAGTGTGGGCCAAAGAACTAAACAGACATTTCTCCAAAGAAGACATACAGATGGCTAATGAACACATGAAAAGATGCTCATCACTCATTACAGAGACATGCAAATCAAAATCACAATGAGGTACCATCTCATACTGGTCAGGTAGCTGCCATCAAAATGCTAGAGAGGGTGTGGAGAAAAGGGAACTGTCTTACACTGTTGGTGGGAATGATAACTTGCACAGCCACTATGGAGAACAGTGTGGAGATTCCTTAAAAACTGGAAACAGAACTGCCATATGACCCAGCAATCCCACTGCTGGGAATACACATCAAGGAAACCAGAATTGAAAGAGACACATGTACCCAAATGTTCATTGCAGCACTGTTTACAATAGCCAGGACATGGAAGCAGCCTAGATATCCATTGGCAGAGGAATGGATAAGGAAGTTGTGAACATATACACAATGGCATATTACTCAGTTATACAAAAGAATGCATTTGAGTCAGTTCTAATGAGGTGGATAAGACTGGAGCCTATTATACAGAGTGAAGTAAGTCAGGAAGAGAAACACAACATACATATAGAATTAGAAAGGTGGTAACTATGATTCTATATGCAAAGCAGTAAAAGAAACACAGATGTAAAGAACAGACTTTTGGACTATGTGGGGAAAGTGAGGGTGGGATTATCTGAGAGAATAGTATTGAAACAAGTATGAGGTGAAGTTGCTCAGTCGTGTCTGACCCTTTGTGACCCCACGGACTCTAGCCTACCAGGTTCCTCCATCCATGGGATTTTCCAGGCAAGAGTACTGGAGTGGGTTGCCATTTCCTTCTCCAGAGGATCTTCCCCACCCAGGGATCGAAACCGGGTCTCCTATAGTATAGGCAGACATGTTACCGTCTGAACCACCAGGGAAAATCTGAAACAAGTATACTACCATACATAAAATAGATAACCAGTGAAAATTAGATGCATGAAGCAGGGCACTCAAAATTGGTATTCTGGGACAACCCAGAAGGCTAAGGTGGGAGGGGGTGGGAGAGAGGTTCAGGGTTGGGGGACACATGTGCACCCATAGCTGATACATGTCAGTGTATGACAAAAACCACAATATTCTAAAGTAATTAGCCTCCAATTAAAATAAATAAACTACTTATAGGAAAAAGAAAAGAAAGAAAAATTAACAGGCTTGAGCTAAAGAAACATATAAACATTGCACCCTACAAAAGTTAGATGAAAGCAATGCCCAATAAATTTCAAAGATTTAAGGGGAACAAAAAAGTGCAGGATCTACATATACTTCCTGAGGAAAAAAATGAGAAAAGGACAAGCCAAAAAAAAAAAAAAAAACCAGCAAGCAAACAACATTCACCAGAAATCAGAGGAAATGTTGCACAAATACTACACTATATGTTTACAAACTTTCAATGAGGTTATTGGCTTATAGAGCAAAATAGAGATAAGAGTTCAGGAGGAACAGGTCTAGATAAAAGAGGATGAAACCTGAGCTAGAAGAGTTTAGGAAAAAATTGGAAGAATTTAAAAATCAATGAAATGAACACGATACTATGCAAATTAGTACTAACAATGCTGAAGACACAGTAAAGAATTCAGAATACCAGAATAAAAAAAAAAAAAACATAGCAAATGATAATAAAAAGTTTTAAAGTTTGAAAGAAAATGATAGATATTGAAAGTAAGCAAAATATATCCAACATACACATAACTGGCATTCCTATATTAAATTTTGATATGCTGCTGCTAAGTCACATCAGTCGTGTCTGACTCTGTGTGACCCCATAGATGGCAGCCCACTAGGCTCCCCCGTCCCTGGGATTCTCCAGGCAAGAACACTGGAGTGGGTTGCCATTTCCTTCTCCAAAATTTTGATATGGAAATGGCATAAATATGCTTAAAATAATTTAAATTTCAGGTATAAAAAATGATTTGAATTTGCAGATTATAACAGCAAACTGTGTCCCAGAAAAACTGATGCAAAATTGATCACATCAAAAAACAAAAGTACTGGACCCAAAAGGTAAATAAACACATCACTGGACACTTTAGCAAAGAATATGAAGTCACATTACAAGAGAAAAATCATCAAGATGGCCTTATGAATTTCCAAATATTTAACCAATAACTCAAGATATTGAAGCAATGCCTGACAGAATCCTTCAAGAAAGAAGCTAGGATCCAAGAAACATCTACCAATCCCAAACAATCCAACTATAAAACCACCTAACAAATATTTCTGAATACAAAGGATCTTCAACTATTAAACCAAATAACCCTTTCTCTAAAACTTACCAGAGGCTTGTTTAACCAATAAAAGACTGAATTAATAAAAAACACAGCAAAAACCTTGGTATCAATGAAAGAGTAATAAAAATAAGTCTAAGGATTTCAAAAAGAAAGACTATATTTGAAAACAAAAAGGGGTAGAATAAATAAATCCAATTGCGGCCTCCCTGGGAAAAATGATAATAATATCAATAATAACAGTAATAGTAACTAACACTGTACTTAAAACACATTTCTTGTCAACTCAAGCAATCATATACAGTAAGTAGCATATTACTCCTTTTTAGCAATGGGGAAACTGAGGAACACTGAAGCTAAGAAAATTTCTCCAAGGTCTCAGAGATTGAACAAAGCTTTTAACCATTGGTTTTGCTTTGTTTTTGAGGTATATTAACATACAGCATTATATTAGTTTCAGGTGTATAACATAGTGCTTCAAAATTTGTGCATACTCTGAAATGACCACAATAATCTTACTTAACACCCGTCACCATACATAAATACAGATTTTTTTTTCTTGTGATGAGCACTTTTAAGATTTACTCTCTTAGAACTTTCAAATATGCAATGCAGTATTATTAACTATAAGCCATGCTATACCTTACATTGTATGTGTGGTGGTGGTGGTGGTGGTTTAGTTGCTAAGTCATGTCTGACTCTTGCGACTCCATGGTCTGTAGCCTGCTAGGATCCTCTGTCAATGGGATTCGCCAGGTAAGAATACTGGAGTGTGTTGCCATTACCTTCCCTTGGGCAATTGTAGTACATGAACCTATTCATACCACTTCACCAACAATATTTTAGCTGCATTAATACTTTTTTAAAGGGGCCATGAGAAAGGAAGGAGAGAAAACACACTTTTACGAACTAAGAAATTCTGAGGAACCAACAAAGTACAGTTACAGGACAAATAAAAAAATTCTAAAAGTGGTTTGCTCACCCAAGTTTATACAAAAATTCTGGAGAATTTGAATGAGGAAGTCACATTTTTAGGGATGGATAATTTATTTAAGTTTTCTCCAAAAGGAAAAGAAGCTGTAAGTAGGCTAATTTTGTTATTAAACGCAATAGGAAAACTTGTCAGGCAGATACCTTCAAAGATGCCATCTAAGCCAAGACTATTCATAGTCAAACTCAACTGAACAATCATGGAAAAGAAAATTCCAGTGACATATGTATTTTCACAAAGCACAGAAGGAAAAAAAAAAAAACCTTCTAGTTATTTTAAATTAAGCTGGAATTACACTGCTACCAAAATCTGACAGAGCAGAAAGATAAAATCACAATCTCACTTATGAATACAGCTATAAAAATTTAATAACATATTTTAGAAAAAATACAATATAATATTAAAAGAATATTACACAATATCAAAGATGTTTATATTAGGAAATCGCCTAATCAGTTAACTTTAATTTATCCTGGATAATCTTCATGACTTGATTGAATCTATTCTGAGGCCAAAAAAAGCAGGGCTGAGATTTCTCTGAGAGAAAAAAGAAATTCCACCTGTGGATAACAGCTTCTGACTGTGCCTGTGGAGTTCCATTCTTTTCATAATACTCCTTTCCCCAGTGCATACCAGTGAGTTTGAGTCTGCCCATTACATTCCCTTGATTGGTTGCCATAGAAATTCTGGGCTTGTTTAGCTGGACTCCACAATCACATAAGAAAATGCCATGTGACAAATCTCTCTATATACATATGTTGCATGGATTATATACATATATATACACACAAATATATATAAATATATACAGGGGAGATTTGAGATAGATTATCTTTCTGCCACTATCAGTTTTGCCACTTTGGTTAAACCCTGGCTGATACAGGAGGGTGACTGTGTGCTTGATGACAGACCTGGGAGGGAAATATTTTTGCAATCCTTAGAACTGGAAAAAATGTGAATATATTACTAGTATATTCCAACAAATAACCAAGTAAATTTAGAAAATGTGCCCTAAACACAAAGTATTAGAACTTATTCATCAATGAATAGAAAGTAAGCCTTTTAAAAAGGACTTACAAATTACTATTTTGCTATTTTCTATCAAAATTCTATTTCTCAAGGCCTTGTTATTTGTTTGCATACACGTTTTTATTCCCAATTCTATCCCATGTCCATCATTTTAAAACTATTTGTGTTGGAAATTTGTCATCTCTCTTGGCACATAAAATTAGCATTGGCTTACCCTAGAACTGTACCCTTCCCTACCAGCATGACTCCGCCCTTCATCGTCTTGCTCTCCCTAAGCCCACCCTTCTGCCAACAGCAGTACAGAACGGTAGAGAGCCCTGTCTTTAGCGTGGGAACATCTGAGTTTCAATGTAACCATAACATTTAATGATTTAATACTCAATACTTATTTAAACTATTCTAAGTTTCAGGATCATCTTCCATGTAATGGCACTAGTAATAGCTGCTCTGTCCACACCAAGTGACATCAATAAACATGCAAGCTTTTGCAAACCTCAAAATGCTAAGTAAATACAAATTATTATTCTTACTATTGTTAGTTATTTTACATCTGAGTCTATTTCTACTTGAACTTAGGCTGTAAATAAAAATAAAGAGAAAGGAAAGAAAGCATCTTCAGTTACTTGATGAGTGTATCATCTGTGTAGGCTGCTTTCCATATGTAACTTCATTTAAGGCAGCAGCCCTGGAGGGTAGATTAACTCTATCAGAGTGCCAGAACTAGTCAGAAGAGAATATGAGTTGCAAAAATACAACTGTCTGACTTCAAAGTTGGTATTCAAAAGGAATGACCACACAAAAACTTTCCCCTGCTTATTTATATGCTACAAACCTAAACACATATTAAAAAGTACCAAAGTCCTTAAATCCAAAGTACTATAAGATTAAAATTTGTTAAAACAAATTTCCACATCAGAACGACTCAATTAATGTGTTGTGTTTTTTTTTTTTAACTGAACCAGGAAGAAATAGAAAATCTTAGCAGACCCATCACAAGGATGTAAATTGAAACTGTAATCTGAAATCTTCCAACAAACAAAGCCCAGGAACAGATGGCTTCACAGCTGAATTCTACCAAAAATTTAGAAAAGAGCTAACACCTATCCTACTCAAACTCTTCCAGAAAACTGCAGAGGAAGGTAAACCTCCAAACTCATTCTATGAGGCCACCATCATCCTAATACCAAAACCAGACAAAGATGCCACAAAAAAAGAAAACTACAGGCCAATATCACTGATGAACATAGATGCAAAAATCCTTAACAAAATTCTAGCAAGCAGAATCCAACAACATATTAAAAAGATACTGTATCATAACCAAGTGGGCTTTATCACAAGGCTGCAATGATTCTTCAATATTCACAAAATCAATGGGATACACACATTAACAAATTGAAAGATAAAAACCATATGATTATCTCAATAGATGCAGAGAAAGCCTCTGACAAAATTCAACATCCATTTATGATAAAAACCCTCCAGAAAGCAGGCATAGAAGGAACATAGCTCAACATAATAAAAGCCATATATTATAAAACCACAGCAAACATTATCCTCAGTGGTGAAAAACTGAAAGCATTTCCCCAAAAGTCAGGAACAAGACAAGGATGCCCACTCTCACCACTACTATCAACATAGTTTTGGAAGTTTCAGCCACAGCAATCAGAAAAGAAAAAGAAATAAAAGGAATCCAGATTGGAAAAGAAGTAAAACTCTCACTGTTTGCAGATGACATGATCTTCTACATAGAAAACCCTAAAGACTCCACCAGAAAATTACTAGAGCTAATCAATGAATATAGTAAAGTCACACGCTATAAAATTAATACACAGAAATCCCTTACATTCCTATACACTAAAAATGAGAAAACAGAAACAAATTAAGGAAACAATCCCATTCACCATTGCAACAAAAAGAATAAAATACTTAGGAATAAATCTACCTAAAGAAAAAAAAAAGACCTATATATAGAAAACTATAAAACACTGATGAAAGAAATCAAAGAGGACACTAATAGATGGAGAAATATACCATGGTAATGGATCAGAAGAATCAATACAGTGAAAATGAGTATACTATCTAAAGCAATCTATAGACTCAATGCAATCCCTAGCAAACTAACAACAGTATTTTTCAGAGAACTAGAACAAATAATTTCACAATTTGTAGGGAAATACAAAAAACCTCAAAAAGCCAAACCAATCTTGAGAAAGAAGAATGGAACCAGAGGAATCAACCTGCCTGACTTCAGACTACACTACAAAGCTACAGCCATCAAGACAGTATGGTACGGCACAAAGACAGAAATATAGATCAATGGAACAAAACAGAAAGCCCAGAGATAAATCCACGCACCTATGGACACCTTATCTTTGCAAAGGAGGCAAGAATATACAATGGAGAAAAGACAATCTCTTTACCAAATAGTTCTGGGAAAATTGGTCAACCACAATAAAGAAATGAAACTAGAACACCCTCTAACACCATACACAAAAATAAACTCACAATGGATTAAAGATCTAAATGTAGGACTGGAAACTATAAAACTCCTAGAGGAAAACAGAGGCAAAACACTCCATGACGTAAATCACAGCAGGATCCTCTATGATCCACCTCCCAGAATAATGGAAATAAAAGCAAAAATAAACAAATGGGACCCAATTAAGCTTAAAAGCTTTTACAAAATGAAGGAAACTATAAGCAAGGCGATAAGACACCCTTCAGAATGGGAGAAAATAATAGCAAATGAAGCAACTGATAAACAACTAATCTCAAAAATATACAAGCAGCTCCTGCAGCTCAATTCCAGAAAAATAAACAACCCAATCAAAAGAAAGGCCAAAACTAAACAGACATTTCTCCAAAGAAGACATACAGACAGCTAACAAACATGTGAAAAGATGCTCAACATCACTCATTATCGGAGAAATGCAAATCAAAACCACAATGAGGTACCATTTCATGCCAGTCAGAATGGCTGCTATCAAAAAGTCTACAAGCAATAAATGCTGGAGAGGGTGCAGAGAAAGGGATCCCTCTTACATTGTTGGTGGGAATGAAAACTTGTACAGCCACTAAGAAGAACAGTGTGGAGATTCCTTAAAAAACTGGAAATAGAACTGCCATATGATCCAGCAATCCCACCACTGGGCATACACACTGAGGAAACCAGAACTGAAAGAGACACGTATACCCAGTGTTTATCGCATCACTGTTTATAATAGCCGGGACATGGAAACAACCTAGATGTCCATTGGCAGAGGAATGGATAAGAAAGCTGTGGTACATATACACAATGGAATATTACTCCTATTAAAAAAAATGCATTTGAGTCAGTTCTAATGAGGTGGGTAAAACTGGAGCTTATTATACAGAGTGAAGCAAGTCAGAAAGATAAACACCAATACAGTATATTAATGCATATATATGGAATTTAGAAAGATGGTAATGATGACCCTATATACGAGGCAGCAAAAGAGACACAGATGTAAAGAACAGACTTTTGGACTTTGTGGGAGAAGGCAACGGGGGGATGATTTGAGAGAATAGCATTGAAACATGTATATTATCATATGTGAAATAGATCACCAGTACAGGTTTGATGCATGAGATAGGGTGCTCAGGGCTGGTGCACTGGGATGACCCTGAGGGATGGGATGGGGAGGCAGGTGGGAGGGGGGTTCAGGATGGGGAACACATGTACACCCATGGCTGATTACTTTGCCAACAAAGGTCCGTCTAGTCAAAGCTATGGTTTTCCAGTGGTCACGTATGGATGTGAGAGTTGGACTGTGAAGAAGGCTGAGCGCCAAAGAATTGATGCTTTTGAACTGTGGTGTTGGAGAAGTCTCTTCGGAGTCCCTTGGACTGCAAGGAGATCCAACCAGTCCATCCTATCCTTAAGGAGATCAGTCCTGGGTGTTCTTTGGAGGGAATGATGCTAAAGCTGAAACTCCAGTACTTTGGCCACCTCATGTGAAGAGTTGACTCATTGGTAAAGACCCTGATGCTGGGAGGGATTGGGGGCAGGAGGAGAAGGGGACGACCGAGGATGAGATGGCTAGATGGCATCACCAACTCGATGGATGTGGGTTTGAGTGAACTCCGGGAGTTGGTGATAGAAAGGGAGGCCTGGCGTGCTGTGATTCATGGGGTCGCAGAGAGTCGGACACGACTGAGCAGCTGAACTGAACTGAACTGATGGCAAAAACCACTACAATATTGTAAAGTAACTAGCCTCAAATTAAAATAAATTAATTAATTTAAATAAGTACAGTTTTGTTGTTCTTCTTGTTTTACATATTCAACTGCAAAAAAATTTTTTTGAAATTTTTAGTCTTGTATTTCCTTGGTTCGATCTGATAAGAAAAGATAAATCAAGCTGGTATTATCCTGAGATTGCAATAAACCTTCTATGGGCAGACAGACAGAAACACTAAACACTTTATTCAAAATGATTCTGCTCACAGTCTTGAGCATTTTCTCAGCACGAAGGTTACTTTAAAAACACCTTTTTAAAAATCCTTCATATTTACTACAGATTCATTCTAATTTGACAAAAATGGGATAATATAAGGCAGGCATCATTTTTTTGGGGTGTGACCTGATGCTACAGATGTATAGTTTTGCTGAATGTCCATTTCCTCTGGATAACCTTATTATTATACTTATTATAAAGTGAAAATATCTATTCATTGAAAAACTAACTTTTCTTTTGAATCTATATATTAATCTAAAATTGTGATTCTTATAATTGGATTTATATTTTAGATTCAAACTAAACTAAGTAATTTGAGTCCCTGTGCTGTGCTAAGTTGTGTCAGTCATGTCCAACTCTTTGAGACCCTAATGACTGCAGCCCTCCAGGCTCCTCTGTCCACAGGATTCTCCAGACAAGAATACTGAAGTGGACTGCCATGTCCTCCTCCGGGGGATCTTCCTGACCCAGGGATCGAACCCTTCTGTCTTACGTCTCTAGCACTGGCAGGTGGGTTCTTTACCGCTTGGGTCACCTGGGAAGCCCATTTGAGTGCCTACTATGCGCCATATGATCTTATATTATTTCATCAATCTTCATTACAATCTTTTGTCATAATGCTAATTTTCTTGGTAAGTAAACAGGCACAGAGTCACAGAGAATAACTAAAGCTGAATCTACCTCTCTGACCAGAACAGAACTTTTCAATATAATTAGAATGATCTGCTTCTTAACACCTTCAATCTGGGAGACTAGTTCCTTTCCAAGGAAAACCATTCAAAAATCACAGTAATCCCAGTCTATGCCTCAATACTAATGCCAAAGAAGCTGAAGCTGAATGGTTCTTTGAAGACATACAAGACCTTCTGGAACTAACACCCCAAAAAGATGTCCTTTACATCAGAACAGACTGGAATGCAAAAGCAGGAATTCAAGAGATACCGGGAGTAATAGGCAAGCTTGGCCTTGGAGTACAAAATGAAGCGGACAAAGGCTAACAGTGCTCTGACAAGAGAACACACTTATCAGAGCAAACACTGTCTTTCAGCAACACAAGAGATGACCCCTTACATGGACACTGCCAGATGGTCAATACTGAAATCAGACTGATTATATCATCTGCAGCAGAAGATTGAGAAGATCTGTACAGTCAGCAAAATCAGACCTGGAGCTGACTGTGGCTCAGATCGTGAACTCCTCATTGCAAAAGTCAGACTTAAATTGAAGAGGGAAAACCACTAGGCCATTCAGGTATCACCTAAATCAAAACCCATATGATTATACAGTGGAAGTGACAAATAGATTCAAGGGATTATATCTGATAGAGTGCCTGAAGAAATATGGACAAAGGCTCATATCATTATACAGGAGGAGGTGATTAAGACTATCCTCAAGAAAAAGAAATGAAAAAAGGCAAAATGGTTGTCAGAGGAGGCCTTACAAATAGCTGAGAAGAGAAATGAAAGGCAAAGGAGAAAAGGGAAAATATACCCAACTGAATGCAGAGTACCAAAGAAGAGCAAGGAGAGATAAGAAAGGCTTCCTAAGTGATCAGTGCAAAGAAATAAAGGAAAACAATAGAATGGGAAGGACCAGAGATCCCTCAAGAAAATTAGAGATACTAAGGGAGCATTTCACGCAAAAAAGGGCACAATAAAGGACAGAAATGGTATGGACCTAACAGAAGCAAATATTAAGAAGAGGTGGCAAGAATACACAGAAGAAATATACAAAAAAGATCTTCACGACCCAGATAATCACAAGAGTGTGATCTCTCACCTAGACCCAGACATCCTGGAGTGCGAAATCAAGCGGGCCTTAGGAGGCATCACTACAAACAAAGCTAGTGGAGGTGATGGAACTCCAGCTGAGCTATTTCAAATCCTAAAAGTTGATGCTGTGAAAGTGCTGCCCTCAATATGCCAACAAATGTGGGAAACTCAGCAGTGCCCACAGGACTGGAAAAGGTCAGTTTTCGTTCCAATCCTAGTGAAACACAGTGCCAAAGAGCATTCAAACTACCACACAATTGCACTCATTTCACATGCTAGCAAAGTAATACTGAAAGTTCTTCAAGCTAGGTTTCAACAGTATGTGAACTGAGAACTTCCAGATGTTCAACTGGATTTAGAAAAGGCAGAGGCATCAGAGATCAAATTACCAAAATCACTGGATCATCAAAAAAGGAAAAGAGTTCCAAAAAAACATATACTTCTGCTTCATTGACTATGCTTAAGCTTTTGACTGTGTGGATCACAACAAACTGTGCAAAATTCTTCAAGAGACAAGAATACCAGACCACCTTACCTGCCTCCTGAGAAATCTGTATGTAGGTCAAGAAGCAACAGTTAGAACCACACACAGAACAATGGACTGGTTCAAAATTGGGAAAGGAGTACATCAAGGCTCTATATTGTCACCCTGCTTATTTAACTTATATGCAGAGTACATCATGTGAAATGCCGGCCTAGATGAAGCACAAGCTGGAATCAAGATTGCCAGAAGAAATATCAATAACCTCAGAATGCAGATGACACCACCCTTATGGCAGTAGTTGAACAAGACCTAAAGGACCTCTTAATTAAGGTGAAAGACAAGAATGAAAAAGCTGGTTTAAGACTCAACATTCCAGAAACTTAGATCATGGCATCCAGTCGCATTCAGTACAGTTCAGTTGCTCAGTCGTGTCAGACTATTTACGACCCCATGAATCACAGAACGCCAGGCCTCCCTGTCCATCACCAACTCCCAGAGTTCACTCAAACCCACATCCATCAAGTTGGTGATGCCAACCAGCCATCTCATCCTCTGTCATCCCCTTTTCCTCCTGCCCCCATATCCCTCCCAACATCAGAGTCTTTTCCAATGAGTCAACTCTTCGCATGAGGTAGCCAAAGTACTGGAGTTTCAGCTTTAGCATCAGTCCTTTCAAAGGACACCCAGGACTGATCTCCTTTAGAATGGACTGGTTGGATCTCCATGCAATCCAAGGGACTCCCAAGAGTCTTCTCCAATACCACACTTCAAAAGCATCAATTCTTCAACGCTCAGCTTTCTTCACAGTCCAACTCTCACATCCATATATGACCGCAGGAAAAACCATAGCCTTGACTAGACAGACCTTTGTTGGCAAAGTAATGTCTCTGCTTTTGAATATGCTATCTAGGTTGATCATAACTTTACTTCCAAGGAGTAAATGTCTTTTAATTTCATGGCTGCAGTCACCATCTGCAGTGATTCTGGAGCCCCAAATTAAAGTCACACTGTTTCCACTGTTTCCCCATCTATTTCCCATGAAATGATGGGACCAGATGCCATGATCTTAGTTTTCTGAATGTTGAGCTTTAAGCCAACTTTTTCACTCTCCTCTTTCACTTTCATCAAGAGGCTTTTTAGTTCCTCTTCATGTTCTTCCATAAGGGTGGTGTCATCTGCATATCTGAGGTTATTGATATTTCTCCCGGCAATCTTGATTTCAGCTTGTGCTTCCTCCAGCCCAGAATTTCTCATGATGTACTCTGCATATAAGTTAAATAAGCAGGGTGACAATATACAGCCTTGATGTACTCCTTTTCCTATTTGGAACCAGTCTGTTGTTCCATGTCTAGCTGCATTACTTCATGATAAATAGATGGGAAAACAATAGAAACAGTGACAGACTATTTTCTTGGGCTCCAAAATCATTGAAGATGGTGACTGCAGCCCTGAAATTAACACTTTCTCCTTGGTAGAAAAGCTATGCCCAAGCTAGACAGCATATTAAAAAGCAAAGACATTACTTTACCAACAAAGGTCCATCCAGTCAAAGCTATGGTTTTTCCAGGGGTCATGTATGGATGATGTTGGACCATAAAGAAGGTTGAGCGCTGAAGAAGTGATGCTTCTGACTGTGGTGTTGGAGAAGACTCTTGAGAGTCTCTCAGACTGCCAGGAGATCAAACCAGTCAATCCTAAAGGAAATAAATCCTGAATATTCATTGAAAGGACTGATGCTGAAGCTCATGCTCCAATACTTGCCCACTTGAGGTGAAGAGCTGACTCAGTAGGAAAGACCCTGACGCTGGGTAATACCGAAGGCAAGAGGAGAGGGGGATGACAGAGGAGGAGATGGTTGGATGTCATCACTGTCTCAATGGACATGAGTTTGAGCAAGCTCCAGGAAATGGCGAAGGACAGTGAAGACTAGCTTGCTGTGGTCCATGGAGTCACAAAGAGTCAGACATTACTAAGCTACTGAACAACAACAGCCTGCATCTAGTTTCTTAGTCAGTTGTCCTACAAACAGGAGACAACAGAGACCTGTTTAAGTGACTTTTTAAAAATAATACTCCCCTTCTCTAAACCTCATGACTGTTTCCAATCTATTTTAAAGTCAATTCTTTGAAGCAGAAGGCTAACAGTTATTTGATTACTACTTGACACTACTTATTTTTCAAATCATATCACTCTGAATTCTGTCCCCTAAATATACCAAGCCTCCTGCCTATTTCCTACCATTCCTTCAGAAATCTGTTTCAAGTTCAAATCTTCCCTAAAGCTATTCCAGATAAGACAAATGCCCCCTCCCATGCATGCGTATTCACTCCCTCATGTGCACACATACATACCTATAACTGATCATGTATGTGTACTGTGGGCCTTTTTAATTGACGGTGGAGTTGCATTTATTGTACTTCAATCCTTTGTAAACTTATGTGAAATATTGTAAACTAGAAGGCCTTTGTAAATTTCAGTTGCCATCCTCTTTATTTTCTTTTGATTATAAGCACCTTGAGGGCAGTGTTGCCATTTTTGGTTCACCACCTGGCTTGTTATGGTTCTTCTAATATGGCAGGTGTTCAATAAATCCCATTGAATAAAGATCTGTGGTTGACTGATTAACTTCTTGGCAAGTGAAACATATTTAATATTCCCCTTGAGTTCACAAATGGTTTATGCACTTCACAAAGGACCATACTCAGAATCATTCTGGCCTTACAAGTATATGACCAACAACTTTTAAGTACTACAATATTAAGGGGCCCTAAAATGAAGACTGTCCTCTATCCACATGGAGTGTTTTCATTTATATTGCCCTATTATTGCACACATATCAGACAGGAATATGGTTCACATACTGGAACCTCCAACCTCCAACCAGGCAGTGTTGCACTGGTCTTTGTGTGCTCTGTGTTCTTTGCGAATCACGGATTAGAACTGCAGCCTTTCTGACCTGCAATAAAACTCACACGTTTCCTTAAACATATGCTACCATACAATGAATTTCATTGAAGGAGAAAGTGAATGTGAATTCTACCTGACTGATTCTTTTCAGCTTTGGGGGGCTATGGTTAGTAAGATCAAATAATGCCAGTCATGTCAGGTAGTGCCAGGAACTTCAGGTCTCCATAAATTCTGATCCTGGAAACTGCATGACTGAATTAGAATATTTTTCTCTGTCAAGACTTCAGACTTATTTTAAACTTTGGGCCCTTCTACTCAACTTTGTTACTTCTCAGACAAAGCAAAAGCAAAAGTCATATTTAAAGAGAGGAAGTGGCACAACATAAACGGCTGGAAATAAAGCTCACTACTGGAAAATGCCCTTTAATAGTTTCCACTAGACTATCACACTGTGGTTTTTTCTCTTTTTTTTTTTCCCCTTTTTTATAAGATCAGGTTTTGGAAAATAAGTATCATCTATAAACACACGAACATATGATAAGGGCTGATCTGCATAGACTAATTCTTATTAAGATTACTATACAGGAGAATTCTAAAATCAGCTTCTATAGATACACTTCTATCATTTTCAAAGTTTTTTAAGAAAAAGGATCTTATTTATCTATCACCAAAAAATACTGCTACAGAACTCAATTTTCTCACCATACAGCAGAGGTATATACATGCAAATATTATTAACCCTGTTTTCCTTTTTCTATGCAAAAACCCAGAGGAGATAGTATCTGTATTTTAAAATATACACAGTTTATATACACTTTCATCCATTTTCTCAAGGAAGTATTTCTACAAGTTACATAATGTTCATTTGCTTCTATCCTAAATACCTTCAAAGCACTTCTAATTTTCTTGACTTAATGATAGTAGACAGTGATGAGGGAAAATAATTTTTTTCCCATTATTAATTATGGTATTGATTTTAATACCTTTAAAAATCATTTTAAAAATCAATCAACTTCAGCTTTTAAGAACAGTTTTAAGTTTACAGAAAAATTGTGCAGAAAGTACACAGAGTTCCTATATATTATTCCCTTCTCCAGGTTCTCCCATTATTGACATCTTGCTTTGGTGTGGCACATTTTCAATATACTTTTCAAATATGTTTTGGGTAAAGTGAATATTAAGGATTAGGCTACACTTAATAGATACAAAAAGCACATTATTTTTAAAAGAAATTTTTATCTATATATTAAAAGTACACAAAAGAGTAATATATACAGTTGTGACTATATTTTTCTACAAAAGATATAAATAGAACATACATAATCCTTCCCATTTTCATGATGTTTTATAAAATTCTAAGTCTGCTCTGAAGCTTTCTTTTAAATACATATGCACACAACAGTTTGTTTATTTTCTGAGGCCCACACGGGCCCTTCACTTCACAATGTGCTAATTGCTCTGACTCTGGCCCAAGTTCTTTGCTGGGCTGCTTGCCTCTCTCTGCCTGCTACATCTGAATTTACATGTATAGCGCGATCACTCAGAGCCCTGCTGCAGATCCTTTCAGCTTCCTTAAAGACTAAGCCTCAAGGAATCCAACCTAAGTCCAAGTCATCCAGATCAGTTACTCTAAAAACCTTACTCTGGTTGGATCTCCCTTCCACTGACATTTTGATGCAAAATCGCAGGCAACCTATTCACTCAACTGAGGATACAAGGTTTGTCAGTTCAGTTCAGTCACTCAGTCGTGTCTGACTCTTTGCAACCCCATGAATCGCAGCACGCCAGGCCTCCCTGTCTATCACCATCTCCCGGAGTTCACTCAAACTCACGTCCATCGAGTCAGCGATGCCATCCAGCCATCTCATCAACTGTTGTCCCCTTCTCCTCCTGTCCCCAATCCCTCCCAGCATCAGAGCCTTTTCCAATGAGTCAACTCTTCGCATGAGGTGGCCAAAGTACTGGAGTTTCAGCTTTAGCATCAGTCCTTCCAAAGGACACCCAGGACTGATCTCCTTTAGGATGGACTGGTTGGATCTCCTTGCAGTCCAAGGGACTCCGAAGAGACTTCTCCAACACCACAGTTCAAAAGCATCAATTCTTCAGCCCTCAGCTTTCTTCACAGTCCAACTCTCACATCCATACATGACCACTGGAAAAATCATAGCCTTGACTAGACAGACTTTGGTGGCAAAGTGATGTCTCTGCTTTTGAATATGCTATCTAGGTTGATCATAACTTTCCTTCCAAGAAGTAAGTGTCTTTTAATTTCATGGCTGCAGTCGCCATCTGCAGTGATTTTGGAGCCCCCAAAAATAAAGTCTGAAAGTTTCCACTGTTTCCCCATCTATTTCCCATGAAGTGATGGGACCAAATGCCATGATCTTAGTTTTCTGAATGTAGCTTTAAGCCAACTTTTTCACTCTCCTCTTTCAGTTTCATCAAGAGGTTTTTTAGTTTCTCTTCACGGGCTTCCCTGGTGGCTCAGAGGTTAAAGCGTTTGCCTTCAATGCTGCAGACCCGGGTTCGATCCCTGGGTTGGGAAGATTCCCTGGAGAAGGAAATGGCAATCCACTCCAGTCCTCTTGCCTGGAGAAAAGAGTCAGACATGACTGAGTGACTTCAACTTCACCTTCTGCCTTAGGTGTAAATTCAAAAGTTTGTTGATAAATTACTGTACAAGACCTTCACTATTAATTTTTATCAGGAGACAGTAAAATAGTAAAGAGTACTTAACTTTGTTCCAAAAACAACACATTCTGCTATAGTATAAAACTCTCTGCAGTGCCAGATTGAAATTAATCTTGCTCAGTTGATTACTGAATGCCACCCCAAATTACTCAGCTGGAGTTAAACACAGATAGTCTTCCTATTTAAAAGCAGAAAACCCAAATTCATATACCAGTGTGTAATGTCAGCAACACAGGTCTGAGACAGAGGAAAGGACAAAATGGTAGAAATTACAAGTCAGATCCACAAACAAAATTAAATTAAAAGTAGTTGGTTGGAGAAGGAAATGGCAACCCACTCCAGTATTCTTGCCTGGAAAATCCCATGGACAGAGAAGCCTGGTAGGCTACTGTTCATGAGGTCACAAAGAGTTGGACATGACTTAGCAACTAAACAAGAACGTGGACTTATCAGTTTCTGTTACATGAGTACTATAAGAAGCTAAATAATTAAAAGCCTTATTTGTGATTAAAAAAAAATAGTAGTTGGCATCTTATACCTATTCAAATAAATCAAAGACATCACTTATTCCAATATGGAATTCTTTAAATTAAGAACTTATTTGTCAAAATATATTTAAAGGTAACACTTTTAATTCAAAGAGCTAACAAAAGCACATATAAATTCATAAAATGCATTTCACATGACATGGGAAAGTCACATTTAAGAAATGATATACATGTACGTTACATTTTTAATCTTTAGTAGTTTTTATAAAACTCATTAGGCTTCAGAATTGATTTTGTTAAGTTTATCAATTTGTTTCCTGCCTGTTCCTATATATAGCAGTGAGATGAAATACGTCTTTTGGTAATTGACTTTTGTTTGTGAATCACTTCATTGACTGTTGTTCGCTGTCATTGCCAGTGATTCAATATCTGTATCATATACTTTCTCTTCAAAATGTTGCTCAACAAACTTACTTAACCTATACAGAATATCTGAGAATTAAAGAAACTTTATTAGTAGTCTTGAAAGTCACTTACTGCTCATTACCAAATATTTCCACTAAAATTCAGTGTCAGATAGTGGAAACAGCTTACATTATGTTTAGGTGGTAAAATTCCATTCTGTTGAATATTGGTGCCATTTTTGTCAATGGTTTATGCCAATATTAGGGTATCAGAAAGCCCATTTACCTTTAGGACAGCCCAGTGAGGGCTGATCCAAGCCAAGAAGAAAAGATCTCTTTGTTGCGTGTCATGGCGGCACCACATTTATTCTACTGACCAAAAGACTGGGTCTAGCATGTGCACTTTACAACCCACTGCTCCTCTTAGCTGCTCGGCGGAGCATCTGGCTTCTTAGCAGGGCCACTGCTATCATAGCATCTGACACCATCCAGCCCTCTGGACAGTCCCCGACAACCTGTCTACTCCTGGCTTTTCTAAAGCTGCAGAGCTGTTTTCTCTCACATCAGTTTTCTCTTACCCTTACTTTCACTAGGATCCCACCTATTCTAGCCTTAAGTCCAGGCTTCTGATAAGTGACTCAACTAAAAGTATTTATTTTGTATCTGAAAGTGAAATAAGTATTAGGAAACCAAGAATCAGTATGTGTTGATTTTCACTCAAAGAATGCTTCTTTTATAGTGAAAAAGAATGATAACAGAGGACAAGTAATAAATGCTTCATATCACATGAGAATTTACAAGTATCTGAGAAGTTTTTTGTTTTGCTTTTATTCAAAGGAAATTCCAAGTCCTACTGCACATTTCACAAGTAGCTTAGGATGACAGTAAAATGAAATAACTACTTTAATCTGCTTTTCTTGAAAACGTTGATAGATATATGATATATGTGAAAAGTTTAAAAACCCTTGGTTAACTAATGCACCTCATTTTGATAGTTTTCTTTTGAGTTCAAATTTAACCTACTTGCAATGCAGGAGACCCAGATTAGATCCTTGGGTCAGGAAGATGCCCTGGAGAAGGAAATGGCAACCCACTCCAGTATTCTTGCCTGGGAAATCCTATGTACAAGAGGAGCCTGGCAGGCTACAGTTCATGAGGTCATAAATAGTTGGACATGACTGAGTGACTGACACTTTTTTTTTTAATTTACTTGAACAAATTAACTAAATTTACAGTTTTGTTTTTGTTGTAAAGTGTAAGATTCAAATTCTCTTGCCCCAAATAATAATCATTTTATAAAAACTTAGTAGCATTCTAAAGAGAAAGAAAAGCATCAAAGGCAAAATTTACAGATATTAGGTACAAGAAGGACTCTGAACAAATTTATATTGATCTGATGGGGAACCAGGTAATTTTTTTTTGCAAATTCTGTCATCTGTTGAAATAGGGTCATGTTGATACTTCCAAAATAAAATCGCTTAAAAGAGGGAAGTTTATTTGTGGGATGAAGCTGTGTTTTAACCTTAACTCTTTTTTCTTGGTTACTAAAATAACCTCTGATTCTTACTAATGTTTGAGACAAATGAAAATTTTCTCTGCCAGTAAATAAATATTTAACACATGAAGGAATAAAATTAAACTGTTCAATGGAACAATGCACAAATGAAGTATTCAATTAACTTTCTCCTTAATTTTCCCATCCAAAGCTCCTTTTCTGAGTAAATCACTCTGGCCATAAAACTCATTGAATCTACTATACAACAGATAAGTTACAAGGATCCCAAATAATTAATTTAGAAGGTTGTTATATTGCTATTAATATTTTGAAAAATTGTGTTCAGTCACTTCCAACTCTGAGACCCTTGGCAGCCCTTGGGATTTTTCTTCACAGGAATACTGGAGTGAGTTGCCATTTCCTTCTCCGGTGATCTTCCTTACCCAGGGATCAAACTCCTGTCTCTCACATCTACTGAATTGCAGGTAGTTTCTTTATTGCTGAGCCACTGGGAAGGCCAATTTGAAGAATTACTCATTGCTAAAGTCATTCATTTGTTTCAGTCAGTAAGGAGACTATAAGAGTAATTAAAAATAATCCTTAGTCATACAGCTGACTTTATACTTGCTTTCTCCATTTTACATTAAGTAATTTACTTCCCTCTTACTTTTATATCATGACCACATTATTCACCTATTCTAAGCACTGGTATAAGTTAACAAAATATTTTTTCCTAAGAGCAATACATGTGTTTGGTAGAATATAAATAGTAGAATGGATAAAGGTATTTTTACCCTCAAGATATTTCCTTACTCTTATTTTTCTTATATCCGAAGGGGAAAAAGGTATATCTACACTAGTTTTAAAATTTTTCCTGTACCCTGAAGATCTTCCAGCTGTCTTGAAAGAAGGAAACTTTGGCTTTTGACTCTCTTTCCTGTCTTATGGATAACAGCCCGGCTGCTTTCATAAACAGTGGCCAGCTGTTCAGCTTTTAATACTACTCAACAATCTCCTACTTTTCACAGGGGAAACATCTTGACTGAATTCTTTTCTCCTGCCTAAGTTAAGAAACTCATTGAGAATTTTGACTATAAAAGCTTCTTAAACCAAGATACTCAAAAACTACTCAGCTGCTGGTCTGAACCTAGAAGTGGCCTGTAAGTTTCAAGCACCTCCTTATATTTATTAAACAGATTGTTCTGAGATGTTTCCAAACTTTTAGAATAAGAAACCATTACAGTAACAGAACAGCTGAAGGACAAGCATTTGCTAGGCACTTAAGAGAACTAGCCAAACCACGTAAAATTATCACATGTAATTAGCAAAGTCATCTATGTGGAAATATTATGGGATCAGCCGGTGCTTCAAGTCTTCACTATCTGTTCCACCAAGAACAGAAGTACAATTGAACAGAGTGGGAAAACTTATTGTCAAAGAGTCTGCCTCAAAGAATGATTAGAACACAAGGGATACAACACCCTAAGTTGATCCACCCCATAGGATTTGAAATGCTTTATTTGTTTAAATGAAGACTTACTGTAAAGTTTGAAAGATAGAAAAGAATGGGGGAAAAAAAGGAATAAATAAAAATACAAATAAATTTGTTAAAGCAGATAAAAATAATTTTTCATTAGTTGTTTCAAATTGAAGAACAATATAAATTATGTTCAAATGAAATATTTATTTTTGTGCAAAAACTATCAGGTGAAGAAAATATCACTATTGTAATGGAACAGACACGATGAGAGTAAACATTCTATAAAGATTTCTTATCCTTATCAAAGCATGTTTATGGATATAGAAATGGACATAAACATTGATCTAGAGATAGTTCCGTCTTGGTGGTAGTTTAATTGCTAAGTCATGACTGACTCTTGTGACCCCATGTACTATAACCCACCAGGCCCCTCTGCCCATTAGATTTCGCAGGCAAGAATACTGGAGTGGGTTGCCATTTCCTTCTCCAGGGGGTCTTCCCGACTCAGGGATCGAACATGGATCTTCTGCGTTACAGGCAGATTCTTTACTGCTGAGCCACCAGGGAAGCCTGTACACTATCATAGCTAGTGATTATATTGGAATGGAAGGGGAAATGAGGTGAGAGGGGAAAACTGAAAAAGATTTTCCACATGGTATTTGAAATATTTAATGAAGAAAATTCCCCAAAGAAAAACTATTTAAACTTTATTCCCTCAATATGATGAATTACTCTTCAATGAAATACATAGAAGTTGAAAAAAAAAAAAAAAAGCTTTCTAACAGGTAAAGGTGTTACGTGAAGTCTAATGTAATTCAGTCTGTGTCTTGTGATGCTATGGGTATATTTTCTTTACTAAAGCAATGCCTATAAGTTAGCAATCCCATAGGGAGCTTTGAACTAAGGAACTTTAGCAAATGGAAGGATAAGTATCAGAAGGTTTCCTGCTAAGTAATTTAAAATGTCAACAGAGTGAGAAGTTTAAGCATCCTGGAGTGTTTTGAAATAAGATTATGGGCACTTTTTCTGAAAATTTATAACTGGGTCAATTGGATCTACCAATTGATTGGTTTAAAACAGTCTGATTTTTAAAAATTTATAATTCAGCGGTCCTATCATTTGTTAAGGGCTTCCCAGGTAGCTCAGCTGGTAAAGAATCCGCCTGCAATGCAGGAGACGTCAGTGAGATTCCTGGGTCAGGAAGAGCCTCTGGAGAAGGGATAGGCTACCCGCTCCAGTATTCTTGGGCTTCCTTCCTGGCTCAGCTGGTAAAGAATCCACCTGCAAATGCAGGAGACCTGGGTTCTCTTCCTAAGTTGGGAAGATCCCCTGGAGAAGGGAAAGGCACCTCACTCCAGTATTCCTTACTCCAGTAGTCCAGAGAATTCCATGGACTGTATAGGCTATGGGGTCACAAAGAGTCGGACACAACTGAGTGAAAAGACAGAATGTAAGCACTACTTTTACAAAAAAAAACTTGTCTCTGACTTAAACTGCCCTTAACATTTAGAATGTACAACTTCCAGCAACAATGGATCTGTCATTACAGCATCCTCTCACAAAGAAAGAGCTGAAATATCAAGAGTAATTCAAAACTTTTGAATAATAATACTATTTTAGGTTTACATAAGACTTATCCATATATGAAATACTTTGATAGCCATATCATATTATTTGATTCTCTCATCAGCTCTGTGAAGTTGAGAAGTAAATATCATTTTTCCCATTTCCCAGATGAAGAAGCTGAGGCTCCAAATGATTTCATGTCTTGTCTTAGAACAATATGCTAATTTAACTGTGAGATTTGAGTACCAACTAGTCTCATCTAACTTTAATAATCCTTCATTCCTACATTATCTGCCAAAACAGCTACATAATGGGAGATGAAGGGTGACCAATTATTAAAAATACCAGAAATTAATGGACTGCTGTTGTTTTCTAAAATTAAAACTTTTCTTTTGGTACAAAGAAACAACATAATTTAAGAATAGAACATGTAAAATATTTTGCTTCATTAATTTGATTCTTTTCCAATTCAAGGATTTTAATGAAATGGCTGTTCGGAATGATAGTTATAGTAAGCAACTTTCTCTCTCTTTCTCACTACACACACACACACACACACACACATATATATATATATATTCATGCAAAACGTATGAGTAAGGTGATAGTCACTGTAGTTTAGAATAGTTTTTTCTTTTCTGGTTAATTAATATGATTTTAAATATTTCATATGGGAGAAGTTTTTGGGAAAAAAAATGAAGTGAACGTAAGATTGACTGGAATTTACAAGCTCATTTAAAGAAAAGTCTCAACTATTTTTTCTTACAAATGTAATACCTCCCCAGATGGCAGGCTTTGTAGTTCGTGGCACTGATTCAAAAGGCATATTAACTGCCACTCTCCTAGCTGCATCAAGCATTTACAAGCCTCCTCTCAGAATGGGTTCAATAGTAATTAAAATAACACCCTTCAGTCAGGTGAAATTACATTTGAAGGGTTTGAGGATTTTGTGTGTGTCTTCCTTTGGGTAAATAAGTCCTTTCTCCAAAAAAAAAGAGAAAAGGATGAGAATGGAGAGACCTAGAAAGAAAGGAGACAGAGTTGTGCATCTGGGTCAGGGGAGAAATGTAGGTGGGCATTCTGGGGTAGGGGGAGATTAAGAGAGAGAGGTTCAAAATAATATACCAAAGCAACAGTCCCATAAACTATGTTGAAATGTGAGTATTTCTTTCATTCCCTACCAGACATTGATAGACAAACAGGTTAAGGAAAAAAAAAAAAAAAAGCAAAGGGGGAAAAATACCATTTACTCACTGTAGCAGCAGGAAATCAAGGAAAGAAAATAAACAGGGTTTGAATTGTGGACCTTTAACCTGCTAGTCAGACAGTTTCATTCTGTATGTATTTGTGTGCTGGTAAATGGCGAAGGGGAGGTAAAAGGACGGGGGCCTTGTGGGATTCCTGGGACTCCCACAGCTACCAGCCCAGCTGTACAAACATGCACAAGCTTTGTTAAGGTACAGTGGGCAGAGGCTGAAACTGCTGAGCTATCTGACCTATAAATCCCTCACTAAAGCTCCACTTGAGGGGAAGCCAGAAGTTATGTGTAAATGTTTCACCCAGCCAGAAGCTAGCAGTGGTCATTTCCGCCTCCTCTCTTTCTCTCAATGGGTACTCTGACTGGCTGCATTTAAAGTAGTATGTTTAGATACATAAATGACCACATCTTAAATTCTACTTTCCTCTAGGCAAAAACAAGAAAGGGAATAATGACTCAGAAGCTCTCTGTTCTTGACTTTACAGCTTGAGGTACAGGTTCCAAAATTATGAGCAATCCATTTAGGCAGAGCAATGGAAATTTCTGTTATTGGTCTTTTAAGTTTCTTTTTCAAATGCAATGTAAGCACATCAGTTTAAAATTACCATGAATCTACATAGATATTTTTAATTGACACAGGCTGGAGGGATTTGAGATATTCTCTTCAATATGACACCAATTACACTGCGCCAGTTTTTCATTTTGCACTTAGTCTCATTCACAACAGATAATCTTAGCATGGCATATTATATCTTGAGTGTAAACAATGCTGAGGTTCTAAATTACTAACCCCAAGGAGAACCTTCCTGAGATTTTTTTTCTCTTGTCTAAACATTTCTGAACTCTAGGTGACCTCCTTTTATGAAGCTTCCACACGGCATCAAAACACCTTAAATGTATGCACTTAGTAAGGTATATAGACTATTAAAAACACTGTAGAAAATGACAGAAAACAATAACAAGTGAAGCAAGCTAAATTTAAGTAGAAATGGCTTTTATAAATATTCATAAAGCTAGAGAAGTCTGTTGAAAATACCTGGAAGCCTTTTTGTATTTTTCTGTCTCTCTAGGATTTCAGAAAGCCCAATCAATGCTAAAAACAAAAGAAAACAAACAAAAGAACACACACACACACACACACACACACACACCAACACAGAGGTGTTTACTCTGTGTATATGCTGCTCTGAGTTGAATAAGTTTGGTTGCATTTGAATTAAATATTCATAGATACTAAGAAAAAGTGGCATTTTTCTGAAATGTCATTCTGTGATAAAGATTCTCTTCACTAACTTCTTACATTGCACTAAGCAAGAGACGAATGCTATGGATAGCAAGATGCACATCATGGCTCTTGCAATTTTACCAGAATATGCACTCAGGTAAAGAGGACAAAACCAGTATGCACACATAAGTAACACATATGACAAAAGTAACACATGACAAAAAACACATATGTAACACATATGATGTACTTACTTTACATCAGAAAAGTTAAAATGCCTAACAATGGAAATTCAGAGGGGACAGAAATTACTTACAGACAGGGGAAGTCCGTAAAAAGTATGCCTTGAACCTTATCATCTTTCTGAAAATGTCATATGAAAGAGAGTGAATAATTAACAGCATATTAAAATAAAATGGATAAATGTAATAAGAACCCACTGTGTAGCACAGGGAACTCTACTCAACACTCTGAAATTACCAATATGGGAAAAGAACCTAAAAAAGAGCAGATACGTGTATATGTTAACTGATTCATTTGCTCTACAGCAGAAACTACTATAACACTGTAAATTACTTAAAGACTCCAATAAAAGTTAATCAAATCTCCTCCCAAAAGATAATAAAGCAAATAGGGATGACTTGTGGCAAAAGAGATAAAGACTAAATAGAGTGAGTAACTTCCTATTTGAAGGGTTGTAGCTCAGCAAAGGCAACTTAAGAAGAGGCAGAATCCTGCTTCCTGGCTTGTTCAGGAGGCAGGATCAGCTTCTCTGACATAGATTCAGTTTTGCATGACCTCTAGAAACAAAGGAAAGTCTAGTATTGTCAGTGCTGTACATGAGCTTTCTCTAATTAAATTGATACAAAATAATGCAATTTATCTTGCCATCATTTCTTTCTAGTTAGTTGTACAGGTCAATTATCTGTGTTGTCTACATATCACCAATAGTCTGAGAAACAGCGAACTCCCAATATATTCCAACTTTAGTAGTAAAGTATATAGAAATTCCGACATTTGTAAATGAAGATAATGCTAGTGATCACTATTTGTGGTGGTTGTGGCTTGACTGGTTTATCTATTGCTTCTTGCCTTGTCTCTATGTAAAAAGAAGAGCACAGACAATGTACTGGCCAGGACTCGGGGTAAATCCAGCAGAGAAGTAACAGCACAGTCACCGAGGATAAAGCTCTGACCAGTATGACATTTATCCCAAACTTCAACTAAACACATGATAGTATGTCACCTCCCTGTCATTCATTTGCTTTTCTACATTTAAACATTTGCTGCTTCACACCGCAGGTATGAGATATAGAATTTTATCTAACTTAAACCACTTCGAAGATTTCCATAAAGAAAAAAGAGTACTAATACTCTTCGCTAACCACATAAAAAGGGAAAAACCAAATTTAAAACTAGAACAGATATATCACCACTAACCCTGGTCTCCAATGGAACAATTACTCACCTGAGATTTCGGATACTAAATCTCTCCAGTGAATCACTTCATGACCTACACAAGTTACCCAACTATGCTTTGGTTTTTCATCTGTAAAACCAGAAAAGCATTGATTTCACTCCCCACCTCATATGGATGTGAAAATATTTTGAAATAAATTGCAAGATTATTATTAACATAATGCCTTGTAAAACTGCAATTGAGGAGTTTCCCTGGTGGTCCAGTGGCTAAGACTCCACATTTCTAACTCAGAAGGCCCATGTTCAATGCTGTCAGGGAACTAGATCCCACAGGCCACAAAGAAGATCCTGCATACCGCAACTAAGATTCAGCACAGCCAAATAGAAATTTTTTAAAAATCACAATTGATTACTAAAATAAAAACATAACAATTGAATACATTCAAAATAGTCATCCACCCATGCACAAATGTGATTAAGAAACTTTTAAATTTCATAAAGTTTATTATTTATTTTCATTAAATATGCCAAACACCAAAGAAAAATTATTTGTTATTATTTCAAAATTGATATGCTATTGTTATTGTACTTCTCCTTCCTCTTTTTGTGTCCAACTCTTTGTGACCTCATGAACTGTAGCCAACCAGGCTCCTCTGGAATTTTCCAGGCAAGAATACTGGAGTGGGTTGCTGTTTCCTGCCTCAGGGGACCTTCCTTACCCAGGGGTTGAACCCATGTCTCTTGCGTCTCTTGTTGGCAGGCAGATTCCTTCCCACTGTGCCACCTGGGAAGCCCATTAAATTTGATAACATTTATTATTTAGATTCATTAAATATGCCAAAGGCAAAGTATTATTTTTTATTATTTCAAAATTGATATGATATTGTACTTCTCCTTCCTCTTTTTAATTGCAAACTTTTTGTCACACTGCCACATAAGAATATGTAAGAATTCTGATTTAGTGGCTTTAACTTTTTTAATTTGCTCATTTTTCTCAAATAAGACAAGTACAAATTTCAACTGAATAAGCTTTGTTACTCTCACCCTCTTCCTGAAATACAAACAAGGTAAATGATATCATTTTAATTTTTTAATATTAGAAAATATAGATTAATATTTTCTCAGAATAACTGACAAGATACACCATAATCCTCATAATATCAGTATCAATATTTTCAGTGCAACATAATATACAGGGATGGTAGTTTTTAAAACCCCTAACTAACAGAATATTCATCTTAAGAAAGCATTTTATTCTAAAGTCTTCCAAAAGATTTAAGAGGAAGAAACACTCCAAAAGACATTCTATGATGTCACCATCACCCTAATACCAAAATCAACACTATCAAAAAAGAAAATTACAAGCCAGTATCTTTGACAAATATAAATGCAAACAAGTATTCTCAACAAAATATCAGTAAACCAAGTCCGACAACACATAAAAAAGATCACACACCATGACAAAATTGGATTCATGAAAGACAAAGATGGCTCAACATCCGGGAGTGTAGGATTAGCAGATGCAAATATACATATACAATGGATAAACATAAAGGTCCTACCTATAGCACAGGCAGATGACACCACACTTTTGGCAGATAGTAAAGAACTGAAGAGCCTCTTGATGAAAGTGAAAGAGGAGAGTGAAAAAGTTGGCTTAAAACTCAACATTCAGAAAACTAAGATCATGGCATCTGGTCCCATCACTTCATGGCAAATAGATGGGGAAACAATGGAAACAGTGACAGACTTTTGGGGGGAGGCTCCAAAATCACTGCAGATGGTGACTGCAGCCATGAAATTAAAAGACACTTGCTCCTTGGAAGAAAAGCTATGACCAACCTAAACAGTATATTAAAAAGCAGGGACATTACTTTACCAACAAAGGTCCATCTAGTCAAAGCTATGGTTTTTCCAGCAGTCATGTATGGATGTGAGATTTGGCCTATAAGGAAAGCTGAGCACTGAAGAATAGATGCCTTTGAACTGTGGTGTTGGAGAAGACTCTTGAGAGTCCCTTGGACTGCAAGGAGATCCAACCAGTCCATCCTAAAGGAAATCAATCCTAAATATTCATTGGAAGAACTGATGCTGAAGCTGAAGCTCCAATACTTTGGCTACCTGATGCAAAGAACGGACTCATCTGAAAAGACCCCGAGGCTGGGAAAGATTGAAGGTGGGAGGAGAAGGGGATGACAGAGGATGAGATGGTTGGATGGCATCACTGACTCAATGGACATGAGTGAGTAAGCTTCGGGAGTTGGTGATGGACAGAGAAGTCTGGCATGCTGCAGTCCATGGGGTCCCAAAGAATTGGACACAACTAAGCGACTGAACTGAACTGATAACACAGATAAATATATTCAGTATTCTATGATAAACCATAATGAAAAGCAATATAAAAAATGTCTATATATACAGCTGAGTTACTTTTCTGTACAGCAGAAATTAATCCCTTTGTATATCAACTTCAATAAATTTTTAAAGCATTTTAAAATAAGTATATTTTAGATGTTATGAAATATTTTATATAATTTTGTTGGATTATTCCTAGTTTAGATACTAACATAATAATTATCTTAATTTCACAACATAAAATTAATTATTAAATGCAATTATCTCATCTTCTCACCATTACATGTATTTACTTAAATTTGTGTGTATATATTCAAATAGCAGAGTAAATATTTATTTACTAAGTAACAGTTTGAGAAGAAGGGATCTGGTATTACTTGAACAACTATGTGCCATGAATTTGCATCAGTAGAGACTTCACATATCACTGAACTGTCATGGGAATCATGCAGAGTAGACATATCTGTTCCCTATTCAATCTCCAAACTTGTGGGTTTGATCCCTGGATCAGGAAGATCCTCTGGAGAAGGAAATGGAAACCCACTCCAGTATTCATGCCTGGAAAATCCTACAGACAGAGGAGTCTGGCAGGCTACAGTCCATGGGGTTACAAGAGTCGGACATGACTTAGCAACTAAACCACAACCACACTCTAAGCATGTCTCTCTGGGGCCCTGCTTTAGACTGCTGCTGCTGCTGCTAAGTTGCTTCTGCTTTATTTATTTATATGGCCATGCAAGATTTCATTTGAACAGAGATTTTCTTGGCTAATGAGTTAGAAAGCTACTATCTTATACTACGGAATCTCCTGGGCACTTGGGATTGGTCTTTTCTAATCCTGTGTATTGGACTTCACTGTGGCTCAGTGGTCAAGAACCCGCCAGCCAACGCAGGAGACATAAGAGATGAGGGTTCGATCCTGGATCAGGAAGATCCCCTGGAGAAGGAAATGGCAACCCATGCCAATATTGTCGCCTGGGAAATCCCACGGACAGAGGAGTATGGTGAGCTACAGCCCAGGAGGTCTCAAAAGAGTTGGACATGACTTATTGACCAAACAACCAATCCTGTGTATTTGTGATCGGAAAAATAGGAAATCACCAAATTCTTAACAACCAAACTACTCTTTCCAGAGGGAAGTAAAGTTTTGCTAAAATTATGATTTCCTTGTTTTGGAAATTTTAACTTGGTTGTATGATCCACTTAAAACGTTATGGTACACAATGCAGACCCTAAATCTGTACTTTCATAAACAATATCCACAGTGTGAAAATGGGAAGACAGAATAAAACACTTGTATGTAAAAATGCATTTGGCTTATTCCCCAAGACTTGTAACACCAGAGTAATCATGAGAAAACCATCAGATAAACCCAAATTGAGGGCTACCAAATATCTGAGCAGGATGCCTCAAAGATGATGAGGTCATCAACACACAGGAAAAGTTTGAGAAACTTTCACAGCCAAGAGAAGCCTAAGGAATTATAACTACTAAATGCAATATGAGATCCTGGATGGGACACTAAAACAGAAGAACACTGGGTCCAAATTGAGGAAATCTCAACAGAGTATAGATTTCAGCTAATAATAATATATCAATATTGATTCAGTGATTGTGTTAACTGTACTATATACTAATGTAAGATATTAATAACAGGTGAAATTATCAGGAAAAATGTTACCTAACAGAAGCAGAAGATGTTAAGAGGAGGTGGCAAGAATACACAAAATAACTATACAAAAAAGATCTTCATGACTCAGATAACCATGATGGTGTGATCACTCACCAAGAGCCAGACATCCTGGAGTGAGAAATCAAGTGGGCCTTAGGAAGATTTACTACAAACAAAACTAGTGGAGGTGATGGAATTCCAGCTGAGCTATTTCAAATCCTAAAAGATGATGCTGTGAAAGTGCTGCAATCAATATGCCAGCAAATCTGGAAAACTCAGAAGTGGCCACAGGACTGGAAAAGGTCAGTTTTCATTCCAATCACAAAGAAAGACAATGCCAAAGGATGTTCAAACTACTGCACAATTGCACTCATCCCACATGCGAGCAAAGTAATGTTCAAAATTCTCCAAGCCAGGCTTCAACAGTACATGAAGCATGAACAACCTGATGTTCAAGATGGATTTAGAAAAGGCAGAGGAACCAGAGATCAAATTGCCAACAACTGCTGGATCATTGAAAAAGCAAGAGTTCCAGAAAACATCTACTTCTGCATAATTGACTACACCAAAGCCTTTGACTGTGTGAATCACAACAAACTGTGGAAAATTCTTAAAGAGACAGGAATACCAGACCACCTGACCTGCCTCCTGAGAAATCTGTACGCAGGTCAAGAAGCAATGGTTAGAATTGGACATGAAATGACAGACTGGTTCCAAATAGGGAAAGGAGTATGTTAAGGCTATATATTGTCACCTTGTTATATAACTTATATGCAGAGTATATGATGCAAAATGCCAGGCTGGATGAAGGACAAGCTGGAATCAAGATTGCTGGGAGAAATATAAATAGCCTCAGGTACGAAGATGACACCACCCTTATGGCAGAAAGTGAAGAAGAACTAAAGAGCCTATTGATGAAAGTGAAAGAGTGAAAAAGATGCTTAAAACTCAACATTCAGGAAACTAAGATCATGGCATCCAGTCCCATCACTTCATGGCAAATAGATGGGGAAACAGTGGAAAGAAACAATGAACAGACTTAATTTTGGGAGGCTCCAAAATCACTGCAGATGGTGACTGCAGCCATTAAATCAAAAGATGCTTGCTCCTTGGAATAAAAGCTATGACCAAACTAGACAGCATATTAAAAGCAGAGACATTACTTTGCCAACAAAGGTCTGTTTAGTCAAAGCTATGGTTTTTCCAGTAGTCATGTATGGATGTGAGAGTTGGATTATAAAGAAAGCTGAGTGCTGAAGAATTAATGCTTTTTACCTGTGGTGTTGGAGAAGACTGTTGAGAGTCCATTGGACAGCAAGGAGATCCAATCGGACCATCCTAAAGGAAATCAGTCCTAAGTATTCATTGGAAATACTGATGCTGAAGTTGAAGCTCCAATACTTTGGCTACCTGATGCGAAGAGCTAACTCATTTGAAAAGACCCTGATGCTGGGAAAGATTGGGGGCAGGAGGAGAAGGGGACGACAGAGGATGAAACGGTTGGATGGCATTACCAATGCAATGGACCATGAGTTAGAATAGACTCCAGGAGTTGGTGATGGACAGGGAAGCCTGGCGTGCTGCAGTCCATGGGGTCGCAGAGAGTTGGAAATGACTGAGCGACTGAACTGAACTGATGTGGCAGTTCTCTGTACTATCTTTTTAATTTTTCTATAAAACTTTTCTAGAATAAAAATTTAATTTCTAAAATATAAATATGCATTTAGTAAAAGACACACTTTAAAAATGTGATTAATCAGGAATCTGCAGTAACCACATGAAATTCTTATAAAAGAGAAGGAAAAGTATATTTTCTTAAAAGAAATCAATTGTAAATTACATTTTAGTTCAGAGTAATTTGCTAATTCTTCACTGTACCTGTGTTACCATAAGTGTAAAGAAGATTGCAAGTTTATTTTAATTTTTAATGATTCTAACAATGAAGTCAATAAATTATCTACATTTCATTAAAACACATTTTGGTATTGAGGAGCACCAACTTACTTTCTCAAAATTGGTATTTCTGTATATAAAAGTAATGAAACAAGAACCTGAATATAATAGCCCTAGGTTTAGAGGTACAAAGAAACAACTATTATAAACATATATTTTAAAAATTATGCTTTCTGAAAGTGGCATCAGAAAATGATTTTTTTTTATTTGAAGTATAAAAACATTATTTTCTTATCACATGTCCATGGAATACTCAAACTGGTCAGTCCAAAAAAATGACATCTTTCAAATGGACTATCTCACATCCGATACAGGAGGTTGGGTGGGTAGTATTCATAAAGTACTCCTGGTGAAGGAAGCTCTTATTTTCTAGGACCCCAGGGAAGGGTAAATCTATCCAGCAGCCAAAATGAAATTACTTAGTAAACTAACTTTGGAACTGAAACTAATTTTATATGATTGAACAAACTCAAACCTGGAAGGATACACCAGATCTCTTGTGTCACCCTCTGGACATTAGCTAAATCATCGCTAAAACATTGAGGGCCAAAAAAAAAAAAAAAAAATTCTATTCTTTTCTCAATATTTCCAACATTGACAATTCACCCCTTTCAGAGGAGTTGTCAACCTCAAAGGATTGCCTCCTTATATCTTCCCAATATCTCTTATTTTTTAATCTATGTCTGCTAGAGTAATTCTCCATTAGCAGAGAGCAAAGTGATAACTGTTCTTTCTCCAAAATAAGAAAGTAAAAAAACTATTTTTAAGCCTCAGTCCATACTGATACTTTTGAACTGTGATGTTGGAGGACTTTTGAGAGTCCCTTGGACTGCAAGGAGATCCAACCAGTCCATCCTAAAGGAAATCAGTCCTGGGTGTTCATTGGAGGGACTGATGCTAAATCTGAAACTCCAATACTTTGGCCACCTCATGCAAAGGGTTGACTCATTGGAAAAGACCCTGATGCTGGGAGGGACTGGGGGCAGGAGGAGAAGGGGATGACAGAGGATGAGATGGCTGGATGGCATCACCAACTTGATGGACATGAGTTTGAGTGAACTCTGGGAGTTAGTGATGGACAGGGAGGCCTGGCGTGCTGTGATTTATGAGATCACAAAGACTCGGACACGACTGAGCGACTGAACTGAACTGTTCATATATAGTAAATGTTAATATTGCATTACTAACAGCGTAGATTAAACCATGTAAAGGTACCATAGAACAACACTAAAGTAATATAACTAACTTTTATGGCAACAGATAGCTCATTACCATTGCAGCAACATTATTGACAGAGTTCTTCCTGTTCTTGATTCATGCACTGCCTCATCTTCAGGAATGAACAATTTGTAAAGGTATCATGAACCCTGGCCTGCTATTTTAAAACCTACAAGCAACAGGGTTATGAATCCCTCATCACAACGGGCACAGATTTTGAATGGCTTGTGTCACCTCTTCACTGTTAGTAAGTAAAATAGTTAGCAACGGCATGTGAAGCAAAAAAGATATCTAAAATCCAGCTGTTGTTTAAAGAAGGGGAAAAATGTAGATTCATAGACAAAGTGGTGGGTGTGTGTTTGGGGGTAAAGTACTGAAAAAGGAGAAGCATGAACTCTGAATGACAGAAATGAACATTTTTAAAAAGGAACTGACATCTTTCTTAGAAAAAATATAATTAGAAAACTGGAAAATGGCATAATGGGAAGACATGAATTACTATCCTTTAATCAAGAGGAAAAAGCATGCTTCCTTTCTTTGACCTCAAGAAAATAGTCTTTATTTTTGTCTGCCTGGGTCCTTCTTAAACTATCCCTAGCTACTGTCCTAAACTCAGTTATGTACACCTCTGTGGGGGAAGACTTCATTCTTTCAAATAAAAAAGGAAACATCTCAACTGCTAGAAATGATGAGCATGCTTTAGAAAGGTGCTGTAGAACAGCAGATAATAAACTGTTCAAGTTCAAAAATATATTAACATTGTTCAGGATCATGTTTCATGTAAGAGATGATGTTTTTCTTGGGGAATTTTAGCTGTTCTCAACCATTCGCACAGTTTGAAGTGCTTTCTGAGAGTCGTCGAGCCAACTCAGCTCGTCTCCTTCCCACTTTGATGTTTCACTGTGACGAGACTCCAGGAGTTGCCCAAACAAAAAGATGACACGTTCAAATGATGTGTGTGTGTTTTTATGGTAGACTCATAAAATGATGCTGGAAGTAGAATAAAATATATATATGCTTACATTTCTATATTCCTTTTCATGTGTATTTGTGCTTAAGAACATAGTTATGTCTGGCTTTGTCCTGTCGGCAGACACCATTATTTGCCCACCCACCAGGCACTCTCACTGCCTTCTGAGTTGCTGGACTGCTCCAATATTTTGCAGGTATTTTCTCTGCTGTAAGTTTAAAGAAGGTCACCCTGCTTCCAGGAATGAATAAAAATTAGTCTTTTCCAGCAATCATGGTTGTGGTAATAAGTTTAACGGTTAGCATTAGATGCAAGTCAGACCAATGAGACATAAGCAAAGTTAAAGAGTTTCTGGGAAAACTTTTCCTTTTTAGAAAACAATTTAATTCTCCAAGATACTTGGAGAGTATCCAAGATACTTTGGATAGTATCTGGGGGTATGTTGGAACTAACAAATGCTATTTTATGATTGTGATTCTCTCCTTCCAACACCCCATGCAATGACATCACACTGCAGCTTGGAATTAGCCACGGTTGGCAAATTTACAACATGGAAATCATCAAATGCTGCAAATTAGTACGTTACTTGTTTGTCCAGAGAGTGGGTCATTAAACATTTACCAGAACACCAATAGCGTTCTAGGAAGAGATGATGTTTGGCTCTAGCGACATCATCTTGCCCCCATAAGCACAGAGATCCCCTGACACATAGAGACAGTGAGAACAATGGAGCTGGGAGTGAGATTATGATGCAAAACACCTGGGTTCTTTACACCATTCTTCAGCTACTGAACCAATCCTGGAAGCACTTTGCTTTCAGACTTCTAATAGCTAGTAGGCCCTCATAGTTTAAGTCACAACTACTGGACATCTTGTTACTTTACCTAAAGCTAAAAATAACATATACAGTCCCTGGTGGTTCAGACAGTGAAGAATCTGCCTTCTGTGCAGGAGACTCAGGTTCAATCCCTGGGTCAGGAAGATCCCCTAGAGACGGGAATGGCTACCGACTAGAATATTCTTGCCTGGAGAATTCCATGGACAGAGGAGCTTGGTGGGCTGTAGTCCATGGGTTGCAAAGAGTCAGACATGAGTGAGTGACTAACACTTACTTTCAAATTAAAAATAGGATAGACTCAATTTCTCTACTAGAGAAATTCTGAAATTTACATATATATATACACACTTGTGTGTGTAATGAATAAAATATTTATTTTTACCAAAGGAAAGAAGAATATTTATTGACAGCATTTTCATTTTATCTGAAGCGTTAGATTTAAAGGGGTAGAATTTAGTGAGAATGAAATAAAGCTGTACCCACTATTTCCCTTCCAAGTTAGGAATATGATTACCAATATTTTCCTTAATAACATGATTAAGGACATATTTAGTGTTTGTAAAACAAGACGTTCTGAAGGAAATAGAAGAGCCATAGCCAGAGCGGCAGGGTGAGCACAACTAACCACTGCGGTAACATTATAATAATCTTTCTCACCATGTAAGGACTACCAGGACACAATCAGATCCAATTCACACTAGAATTTAAGTGATGGGATTTCCATGAAGCTGGGATTTTGCCTTGAATACGTCATATTACATTCTCCAACTCCTTGGGCAGTGAGATGAGGACAGTGTGAAATGAGTTTTCTGGTTTCATCTGAAACCAATTACCATGCGTGGACTCAAACTGCTCAGTGTGCAGCTGAGCAGCCGCATCCCACGTGCAGCTGGGGATCAGGTGGTAAGGGCCGTCAAGAATGCTCCCTATCAATTGATTCCAGGCCAGGTTGTGATTTCCTTTCACCTCTCAAGCATCACTTTGCCAATGCTCAAAACTGTTCCAAATGGCAAGAATTTGCACATATAATTAAGAGAGGGAAGGGAAAGACTGGGAGAGAAAAGAACTTGGAAAAATCAGGAAAAAAAAAAAAAGAACTTGGCATAGGATTGTAAAGAATTTAGTTTTCTGGTGAATTCTCATTTATCTGGACTTCATTTTACAATGAATGAATTATTCCTCTTCCCACTGCCAAAACAACCCTTCCTTTAGAAGCAGAACTCAATAGCCATTTAAATGAATTCTCGAAGAGCAGTAATAGTTGGTTTCTTAATTATAAATTTGGGCTTCTAATTTTTCTCCCTTGCTCTGGTCACTTTTTAGTCTAAAATAAGTTTCCTTAGTCTCATAAATACAGAATCTGCTTCTACAGTACTTGTTGCTTTCATTTCACAAGCATGAATGAAATGCACAAGTTCTGAGTTTTCTTAAACGTCATCATCAAGCAGTATTTTTTAGGGACAGTACATTTTAGCATACATTGCAGGAAATAATATTTAAGAAAGACAAAACAAAAATGTTAATTTGCTAGTATATTTAGCAAGGAACAGGATGATGAGTAACCTAACAAATGACTGTCATTTTCCAGTGTTTCCCAAATATTGCTGTACATGGAAATTACCTGAGGATCTTGACAAACTCCTGAGCCTGGTTTCACCTGTATACATTCAGATTTAATCGGGGATGCTGAGGTTAAATATAAATTAACCCAAAATAAACTGGAAAAATAAAGCTGAACAAAGAAATTAACGAAATAGAAAACAACCAACCACTCCCACCACCACCACCACCCCCCCACCCCGGCAAATTACTTGGAATCCCAAATCTGTTTGAGAATGTTATCTTAAAGCCCAAACCAAAGCTGTTTAAGAAATAGAGGTATGGTAAAGACTTTTTTCCCAAAAAACATAAAAGATTCCTGCAAAATAAACACAACTTTGCCAATAAATCTGAAAATTTAGCTATAAAAGTGAGTAAGTTTCCTGGAAAGAACTTAAATTACAAAAACAGACTCAAAAATATAAAATTCTTCAATGCCGAGATCTTGGTTTCTTTTTTTTTTTTCAGTAAAAGACATAAGTGGTTTAATGGATGGGGGAGCTTACACGTCTGAAGCCGGGTTCTGGAGTGACACCCCACTGTGTGCAACAGCCAGCAGGCAGGACAGGGCAGCAGTCTTCGCTCCAGGGGGGAAGGGAAGATTAACATTTATAGGGGAATCAGTCAGCTCATCAAATGGGCTCGTTAGTAACCAGGGAAATCAGTAGAGGGCCACGCCCCTCACTGCCCCTTTGATAAGAACAATCACCAGCTGGGGCCTGGGGCAAGTACACAGGCAGGTTAGTAGTGTGAGGAGAGTGTAGGAGAAGCAGGCGCTGGGTGGGCAGGAGATGCACAGAGAGCAAAAGAACAGTCATCTTCAGTGGCCAGAATAGATGCTCCATTCCTACATACCCTGTACAACGCTTACAGTTTTGGTCCACCCATCTTCTGAGATATCCCAAGGATCAGATAACACAAATTCGATACAGACAGCAGCAGCCAAAGAGGATCAAGAATAAGGCACCCAGTGTGTTCAGAACAATCATTTGCCAGGGTATGGGCAAATTTTGGAGTCAAAATTTTAGAGTTTACTGAATCAGTGAAAAGGGAGTCAACAGCAGCACAGCCCTGTCCAGTTACAAGGAAGGGAAGGCCACTCCTGGTTTTCACAAGCCCAGAGCCACCCCCATGGGGAGGGGTGGGACCTGGCTGTAAAAGAAGCATCCTGGTGGCCTAACCAGCAGCATTTATAGTACAGATCTGTCTTCCCAGGTTATGCTAGGTGCCATTAGAGGTGGATCCACCAGGTCTTTCCAAACAAAAAAACAGTTAATTCCATTAACTGGACTTCTGTGTCCAGAAGCCAGCCTACTCCATTCCACACATCATGGGCCAGGGTGGGGGCGCTCATAGGCAGTCAGTTGTCCACAGTCATGTTTACCAATGGAGGGCCTTCTGATGCACAGACATGTGGGACAGGAAGATGATGACAGTCTTTCTCTTCATGGTCCGTGGTCCCCCACATAGTCACAGTAGCCAGGTCAATTCTTCATAGAAGTCCAGAGGAGGACGACAGTGGCATCTCACTGTAGATATAGCAATTAGACTCATTTTGCAGTGAGGCCAGTTTTGCTGCTCAGTCCTTGAACAAATCTGAAATCTTGCTTTCTAACTACCATTTCTGCCAAATAAGAATCAGGGTTTCTTAGAGTGCTGTTTCCAGGACTGCGTTAGGAAGGAATAAATCTATAACATCTTAAAGTACCAGTGAGTAAAGTGCTCAAAGATGATGAGGACATGTTAAAAGGACATAGGATTTAGCTTAAAGAGTCTTCTACTCACCAAATCTGGGATAATTTGTTTTACCCAGAGACTAAAACTAGCCCAGGACAACACTAGAGAACAATATTAATCTAATCTTATTTATAACAATGGTTGGTAAAAACAGTGCATAAATTATCAAATTTCAGCAGTATTAAAAGTATATTTCAGTGAACATCTTCCTGCTCCTACTCCTCCATTCCTAATGTTTATTCTTAATGCAGCAGAATAAGCCTCTTAAAATATAAAATAATGTCACTTTTTTCCTCCTCCAAATACTCCAAAGGCACCCATGTCACTGAATAAAAAACAAAACTTTTTCAATGGCCTATAAGACCCTTCATGACGTGCTCCCTCCCCCTTTACCCTTTTCTTCTATTTCCTCCTACTTCTTTTCCCTCTCACTCACCCACTCCACACACCTAGCTATTCTTTGAACATTTCAGGCCTTTGCTCTGTTAAGAGTCTGGTACGTTTTGATACATTTTCTGCTACTGAGCCATCTTTAAATTTTTAAGATAAATCTTATTTTGTAGACATTAAAAATTGCTCTCTCACATTATAATCTACCCTAATTTACTTCTATCAGTATGCCTGCCCTAGTGTTTTACTTTTATTGATGTATCTCTGTCCCTTAACATATTATAACCTCACCATTACACCCACAGCAAAAATACAGTGCCTGGCAAGTAATAAGGGTCCCTGATTATTTGTGGATTTTATTATCTTCATTAATGTAAAAGATTTGACTTTCATACAACAGGAGCCCAAAGATCTATAGAAATAATGGGATATGAACATATACTCAAATCGAGATAAATGATACCAGGAATTGAGAGTTGAAGGGAAGAACTGAAATCTGCACTGGAAAAAGCAAAAATCTGCCAAAATAAGTGGCAAACATTTAATTGGTGAAATGCAGAACAAATTAAAAATTCCTCCAGAAAGCAAGAAGAAAGAAAAGGCCCTGGTAATATTTAGAGGTAGATGGTAGAGACTGGATACCAGACTTTAGAATCATAGATATAGGTATTTTTATTAGAAAAACTGAAATTAACTATATATGTGTATATATGAATCACTTTAGACAATTTAAGAAAATATTTTTGTATTGAAAATAAACAATACTTTGGTACACAGATGGATAAATTTTGCAGTCTTCCAAACATATAGAGAAATTTATACATAGACATGGGCTAACAATTTTTTTTTTTAATATCAAGGATAATAGGGTAGTCTACAAGTATTCTGGTACAGGTGAAACAGACAGAGAAAGAAAAAATGCCAAAATGATTTCACCTTCTCCATTATTGCCTTCTCCAATAATAACTATAATATATATAAATATATAATAATAGTACATTATTAAATTCCAGAAGTCAACACAGGCAAATACATCTAAAATTTATGTTAACGTATTAGTATCATTTAATCAGAGGGAAAATCTGGCTAGAAAGGAGATACTTTTTTTTTTTTTGCATATCTCTGCTTTAACACATTTGTGTTGATTCTATTTCTAACTCTACCCAAATTATTTTCTGGCCTTACCTCCAAGTACTCTAAAACAAATGGAGTGGGGCAGACAAGAGGGGAAGAGCATGCTGTCATAATCATTCCTATGCTATGTCATTTTTAAATTGTCTTCGATCTAAAGAATTGAGAATTTTTGTTTACATAAGTTAATGAAGAGTCATAAACTCAAGCAGAAAGCTACACTCTCTTGGGTCTAAGGAACCTGAAAAGAATTTTGGGACTGTAAGAATGGTTAGAATTTAAAGAGAAAACCTCTTTCAAAGCAAAAAAGCCACAAAGAAAGCAATATAAGAATATTCGCCTAAACTTTCTTCAAATCCTTGATAGACTTTTGAGCTGTGCAAAATTTGGAGGCAAGACCCCATGGAGCCAGAGAAGAACAACAGCCTGAAATCTGAGAAAAATAGAAATTTTAGCTTCCATTCTTTGCAGGGGAAACAAGAGTTTGAGTTCAAAGCTTATGAGTTAGAAAGATGTGGTAAACATCCCAGGCTATTGAAAGAAGCACAGCCATGCCACAGGAGTAAAGAAAGAGTACATCCTAGTATTGAAGGGAAAACTAAAACAGACATGCACTAATAAAACCCACAACCATGCTCGTGGACATTAAAAGTAATCATGAATAATTAAAATCCTGCCAGAACAAACTTCCGGAGAAGGCAATGGCACCCCACTCCAGTAATCTTGCCTGGAAAAGCCCATGGACAGAGGAGCCTGGAAGGCTGCAGTCCATGGGGTCGCTGAGGGTCAGACACAACTGAGCGACTTCACTTTCTCTTTTCACTTTCACGCATTTGAGAAGGAAATGGCAACCCGATCCAATGTTCTTGCCTGGAGAATCCCAGGGATGGGGGAGCCTGGCGGGCTGCCGTCTATGGGGTTGCACAGAATCAGACACGACTGAAGTGACTTAGCAGCAGCAGCAGAACAATCTTCAACACTATTCAGAGGAAAACAACAGAATCAAGTCTCTATAATGAATATGCCAAAATGTCTAATATGCAGTCAAAACATATGAGTAGAGAAACAAGAAAATGTGACTCATGTCAAAGAAAAAAAGTCAGTTGAAAGAGACGAACACATGATTCTGACTGTAGAACTGGCAAAACCAAAAAAAGCTATACAGTAACAATTATAAATATGTTAAAGACTACAAATCAGACAGGACAACTGGTGAATAGGTAGTCAATTTCAGGAGAGATTTTTAAACTCTAAAAATAAAAATTGCATAATTAAAAGGACAATATTTGAAGATAAATTCAATGATGGAATTAATAGCAAATTGGTCACAAGAGGAGCAGTGAACCTGAAGAAGGGTCAATGGAGATTATCCAAACATAAACGAAAGAGGGTAAATAATCAGCAGTAAAATATGGGACAGAATCATCTCTCAGGCACATCACAATCAAATTGTTAAGTCCCAATGGCAAAGACGAAATATTTAAGCACAGAGAAAACAGACATAAATGCTGCATATATTGTAGAAAGACATCAAAAAAAAAAAAAAAAAAGCTAGCTTTACAGAAAAACAATGGGAGTCAGAAGAAAGCTGAGGTACAAAAGGGCAAGGAGAGGGGAGAACAAGATGGCAGAGGAGTAGGTGGACATGGAGTGCATCTCTCTCTACTGATACATCAGGAATACACCATCAGACACAGAAGAGCATGCCGAACACCAGCTGAGAGTGGACAGGAGTACCTGACCAGCGGAAAAGAATATATGCTGCTGCTGCTGCTGCTGCTAAGTCGCTTTAGTCCTGTCCGACTCTGTGCGACCCCATAGACGGCAGCCCATCAGGCTCCCCCGTCCCTGGGGTTCTCCAGGCAAGAACACTAGAGCGGGTTGCCATTTCCTTCTCCAATGCATGAAAGTGAAAAGAGAAAGTGAAGTCGTTCAGTCGTGTCCGACTCTCAGCCACCCCATGGAGCCTACCAGGCTCCTCCGTCCATGGGATTTTCCAGGCAAGAGTACTGGATATGGGGTGCCATTGCCTTCTCCGAAAAGAATGTATAGAACCATGCAAAACTCGGTAGGATGAAGGAACTAGGGAGAAAAACAGGACAGTTAGTAGGACTGGACCTGCCTTTGGCCAGTGGGAGAACTGAAGCAAGGGTCCAATCCCCAGATTGGGGCAATTGTCTGAGTCAGAGGGGAAACAGTTAAGGCTGAAAGTGAAACAGCTGACCTGCGGCAGCCTAAATGGAATGAGAATCAGACAGTCCTTGCTGCAGCCATCCATACCCTGGACAGGGACGCTGGTACGAAGGCGCAGCAGCTGGGAGCTGGAGTTTAAGGACTGTGGAACAATCCTAGGGCAAGGGCTGTTATTGACTGTGGAGAGACGATTCGAGGGCATGTGAGGGAGGATATTGTGGTGGGAAATGCCTGTGGAAGAAAGCTGGGCAGCCATGGAAGCAAGGCGATCCTGCTGAGTCACACGTAGGAGGTGGAGCCATCACCATAGCCTCTCTCCCTACACACGCCAGCATCTGCAGCTTACCAATAGAGAGGCTGGCCCATCAAATGCCTGACACACTGAACTACAGAGTAGGACCCCGCCCAGGGTGCCCCTTTAAGTGCCTGACATGCCAATCTACAGAGTAGGACCCCAGTCAGGGGGTCCCCTCTATGTGCCTGATCCGCTGAACAACAGAGAAGGACCCCAGGCAAGGGAGCCCTCCAAGTCCTGAAAGGCCGGAGCTACAGAGAAAGACTGGCTAAAGAGGCCTTCTGATCACCAGCTATAAGAGGCTTGAAAAAAGACTCTGATAGGGCCATAACTCCTGCAGTGGAGGCAGTCCGTGTCCCTGCACACTTGGTGCCACCAGAGTCCCCACAAGCCAAGCAGCTATCCTAACTTCATGCTCAACCCTCACTGGGGCAGAGCTGCCACAGGCAAAAAAGTCTCGCGTCTATGCACACAGTGTCATTTCAGTTGTGTCTCAACTTTTTGTGACCCTGTAGATTGTAGCCTGCCAGGATTCTCTGTCAGGGCAGGGTTCTCCAGGCAAGAATACTGGAGCGTATTAGCCAATATTGGTTGCCATACCCTTCTAGAACACTGTATTTCCTGCTGCCCTAGCTGCCAACTCCCTTGAGTACCTGGTGCTGCCAGAACCCCTGTGACTGAAGCAGCTGTACCACCTCCACACCTGGCCCTCATAGGGGCAAATCCAAGTCCTCCAGGGCAGCCTTAGGAGCAAACCCCAGCAGATGACCCACATACAAAGGTGCAAATAAAATCACAATTACAACCCAGGGGCAGTGCGGCTAAGAAATAAGATAAAAAAACCTTCCCAGCAGCTGTACAAGCTGCAGGTTAAGTCCATACAATCAACTAGGCAGACTTGGTGTCTATGGAATATATAAAGGACACTGAGAGATCCCACAAAAGAAAACGCACTAGCTCTGATAGCCGTGGACATTGGAGGCAAGAACACACAGGAGTAGGGCTAGATCAGAATTTGAGCAGCCCCACAGCAGGTCCAGAGATCAGCACAGTGTTGGAGGGCACCATAGAGAGGTGAGGTGGACTGTGACTCCCAGTGAGGGAAAGGACTCTGACAGCAGAGACTCAAGAAAAACATTTATTATTATTCTGTTTTGACTTGTTCTGTAGATTCTTTTGGATTTTTGTTTCCTTCTCCCCCCCCTCTTGCAGTTATTGATTTTATTGGCACTATGAGATCTAATTAAGCTTTTGAACTTTTTTTTTCACCTCAGTCATATTTTCTATAGTTGTTATAAACCACTGCCTCTACATTGGGCTTTTGCAGTTGAGTTTTCCTTTTTTTTTTTTTCTTTTTTCTCTTTTTTTTAATTTTAATTTTTAATATTTTAAACCTATTATTATTTTTCTACATTTATTCCTTTATTTGCTTTTCCTACTATTCTTTTCCCCATGCAGTAAATCTTTGATGTATATTAATCTATATCTGCTGCTTCTGCTGCTAAGTCGCTTCAGTCGTGTCCAACTCTGTGTGACCCCATAGATGGCAGCCCACCAGGCTCCCCTTGGGATTCTCCAAGCAAGAACAGTGAAGCGGGTTGCCATTTCCTTCTCCAATGCATGAAAGTAAAAAGTGAAAGGGAAGTCACTCAGTCGTGTACGACTCTTAGCGACCCCATGGACTGCAGCCAACCAGGCTCCTCCATCCATGGGATTTTCCAGGCAAGATATATCTACCTCTATTTAACTTTGCATTCTATTCTTTCTTTCTTTTCTTTCTTTCCTCTCCTCCCAACATATTTGTTAGTTTTATTTTCATTGCTTTATTCCCCAATTGTCATCTTGCTTTAGTTTTTTTCTCCAGTTTATGCTGTAGTTTTGTTTTTAACTGGTAGATATAATTTTTGGTTTCTTTGGTTCGCCGGGTCAATCTATTGTACTTTGTTAGACTGTTTTAATTTTGCTTATGGGTGTATATGTATATGTGTATTTTCAATCACACTTTTTATTGTTGTTAGAAACTTCTGCCTCTACGTTCAGCTTTTGCAGTTCTGTGTTTTCCTTTTATCTTTCTTCTTCCTTTTACTTATTTTCTCTTTTTTATATTTTTAATTTTTAAAACCTATTATAATTTTTCTACATTTATTTCTTTGTTGGCCTTTCCTATGCTTCTTTTCCCCTTGCAGTTAATCTTTATCATATATAAATCTTCATCTACCTCTATTTAACTTTGCATATCCAGTCTTTCTTTCTTTTCTTTCTTCCTTTTCCTCTCAACATATTTGTTAGTTTTGTTTTTATTGCTTTATTCCCCACATGGCACCTGTCATAGTTTTGTTTTCCACTTTCTGCTTTAGTTAGTTTTGCTCTTAACCATAAATATAATTTTTGATTTCCTTTGCTCACTGGGTCAATCTACTGTACTTTATTTGTGTTGGATTGTTTTGACTTTGCTTATGGGTATATATGTATAAGTGTATATTCCATAATTTTAATTATTACTTCCCCATTTATCTGGGGTTCCTCTTTGGTATCTCATTTTTGGGTATTTGATTTAATCTCACTCAATGCCATAGTAAACCACTTGCTGAATCTTGGTTCCTGACCACAGATCAAGCCCTGAGCCTTTGGAGTGGGAACAATGACTCCATGACCCTAGACTACCAGAGAACTAACCTTAGGAAGTATCAGATAGTGAGAACTCACACAAAAGAAATCACATGAGTACAAGATCTGACATCACCCAACCACCAGTGGCACCCTGTTTAGGATGCCTCATCTAACAACAAACAAAACGAAAATACAAACACAATCATCAGCAGGCAGTATTACCACTTCACTCAGGCTTGCCCATCAGAGGAAAAACAAACAAACAAACAAACAAACAAAAACTCAGCACAAATCTCACCCTATAGGAACCTTACACAAACCACTGGACCAAGCTTCAGTTCAGTTCAGTCGCTCAGTCGCGTCGGACTCTTTGCAACCCCATGAATTGCAGCACGCCAGGCCTCTTTGTCCATCACCAATTCCCGGAGTTCACTCAAACTCATGTCCATCGAGTTGGTGATGCCATCCAGCCATCTCATCCTCTGTCGTCCCCTTCTCCTCCTGCCCCCAATCCCTCCCAGCATCAGAGTCTTTTCCAATGAATCAACTCTTCACATGAGGTGGCCAAAGTATTGGAGTTTCAGCTTTAGCATCAGTCCTTCCAAAGAAATCCCAGGGCTGATCTCCTTTAGAATTGACTGGCTGGATCTCCTTGCAGTCCCAGTGATTCTCAAGAGTTTTATCCAACACCACAGTTCAAAAGCATCAATTCTTCCGTGCTAAGCTTTCTTCACAGTCCAACTCTCACATCCATACATGACTACTGGGAAAACCATAACCTTGACTAGACGGAACTTTGTTGGCAAAGTAATGTCTCTGCTTTTGAATATGCTATCTAGGTTGGTCATAACTTTCCTTCCAAGGAGTAAGTGTCTTCCTCTTTCATGGCTATAATCACCATCTGTAGTGATTTTGGAGCCCCAAAAAATAAATCTGACACTGTTTCCACTGTTTCCCCATCCATTTCCCATGAAGTGATGGCACCAGATGCCATGATCTTCATTTTCTGAATGCTGAGCTTTAAGCCAACTTCTTCACTCTCCACTTTCACTTTCATCAAGAGGCTTTTTAGTTCCTCTTCACTTTCTGCCATAAGGGTGGTGTCATCTGCATATCTGAGGTTATTGATATTTCTCCAGGAAATCTTGATTCCAGCTTGTGTTTCATTCAGCCCAGCATTTCTCATAATGTACTCTGCATATAAGTAAAATAAGTAGGGTGACAATATACAGCCTTGATGTACTCCTTTTCCTATTTGGAACCAATCTGTTGTTCCATGTCCAGTTCTAACTGTTGCTTCCTGACCTGCATACAGGTTTCTCAGGAGGCAGGTTAGGTGGTCTGGTATTCCCATCTCTTTCAGAATTTTCCACAGTGTATTGTGTTATCCACATATTAAAGGCTTTGGCATAGTCAATAAAGCAGAAATAGATGTTTTTCTGGAACTCTTGCTTTTTCAATGATCCAGCAGATGTTGGCAATTTGATCTCTGTTTCCTCTGCCTTTACTAAAACCAGCTTGAACATCTGGAAGTTCATGGTTCACGTACTGCTGAAGCCTGGCTTGGAGAATTTTGAGCATTACTTTACTAGCATGTGAAATGAGTGCAATTGTGCGATAGTTTGAGCATTCTTTGGCATTGCCTTTCTTTGGGACTGGAATGTAAACTGACCTTTTCCAGTCCTGTGGCCACTGCTGAGTTTTCCAAATTTGCTGGCATATTGAGTGCAGCACTTTAACAGAATCATCTTTCAGGATTTGAAATAGCTCAACTGGAATTCCATCACCTCTACTACAAACCTTTAGACAGACTTATCAAGAAAATAACAGAGAAGAATCAAATCAACAAAATTAGAAATGAAAAAGGAGAGGTTACAACAGATAAAGCTAAAATACAAAGGATTACAAGAGATTATTATGAACAACTATATGGTGATAAAATGGATAACCTGGAAAAACGGACAGATTCTCACAAAACTTCAATATTCTAAGACTGAACCAGGAAGAAACAGAAATTATGAACAACCCAATCAAAAGCACTGAAATTGAAGCTGTGATCAAAAATCTCCTCAAAAAAAAACAAAAATCCTGGGCCAGATGGCATCACGGGAGAATTCTATCAAATATTTAGGGAAGAGCTAATACCTATCCTTCTAAAACTCTTTCAAAAATTTGCAGAGAAAGAACACTTCCAAACTCACTCTATGAGGCCACCATCACCCTGATACCAAAACTTGACAAGAACAACCCAGAAAAAGAATATTACAGGCTAATATCAGTGATGAACATAGATGCAAAAATCCTCAACAAAATTTTAGCAAAGAGAATTCAACAACACATCAAAAAGCTCTACACCATGATCAAGTTTTGTTTATTCCATGGATGCAAGGATTCTTCAATATATGCAAATCAATCAATGTGATACACCATATTAACAAATGGAAAGATAAAAACCATATGATAATCTCAATAGATACAGAAAAAGCCTTTGACAAAATTCAGTACCCATTTATGATTAAAACTCAAAAAAATGGGCATAGAAGGATACCTACCTCAACATACTAAAGGCCATATATGATAAGCCTATGGCAAACATTATTCTCAATGGTGAAAAGCTGAAAGTGTTCCCCCAAAGATCAGGAACAAGATAAGGGTGTCCACTTTCACCACTATTCTTCAACATAGTTCCAGAAGTCCTAGCTTCAGCAATCAAGGAAGAAAAAGAAATAAAAGAAATCCAGATCAGAAAAGAAGAAGTAAAGCTCTCACTCTTTGCAGATGACATGATACTGTGATACTGTACATAGAATACCCTAAAGATAGTATCAGAAAATGACTAGAGCTAATCAATGAATTTAGCAAAGTTGTAGGATACACAGAATCAATACACAGAAATCACTTGCATTTCTAAATACTAACAATCAAAAAATCAAAAAGAGAAATTAAGGAATCAATCCTGTTCACCATTGCAACAAAAAATTAAATATCTAGGAATAAACTTACCTAAGGAGACAAAAGAAACAGAAACTTATAACAACTTATGAAAGAAATCAAAGATGACATAAACAAATGGAGAGATATTCCATGCTCCTGAGTAGGGAGAATCAATATTGTGAAAATAACTAAAGTACCAAACACAATCTACAGATTCAATGTGATCCTTATCAAATTACCAATGGCATTTTCCACAGAACCAGAACAAAAGATTTCTCAATTCAGATGGAAACACAAAAGACCTCAAATAGCCTCAAAACAGTCAGAATGACCCTCACCAAAATGTCTACAAATAATAAATGCTGGAGAGGGTGTGGAGTAAAGGGGATGCTCTTGCACTGTTGGTGGGAATGTAAACTGATACAGCCACTATGGAAGATGGTATGGAAATTCCTTTAAAAGCCAGTAATAAAACCACCATATGACCCAGGAATCCCACTCCTAGTCATATACCCTGAGGAAACCAAAACTGAAAGAGACACATGTATCCCATTTTTCACTGAAACACTATTTACAATAGCTAGAACATGGAAGCAACCTAAACATCCATCGACAGATGAATGGATAAAGAAGTTGTGGTACATATACACAACAGACTATTACTCAGCAATAAAAAGTAGTGCATTTGAGTCAGGTCTAAAGAGGTGAACCTAGAACCTATTATACAGAGTGAAGTAAGTAAGAAAGAGAAAGATAAATACCATATTCTAACACATATGTACAGAATTTTAAAAAATGGCAGTGAATAATTTATTTACAAGACAGCAATGGAGAAAGAGATATAAAGAACAGACTTATGGACATGGGGAGAGGGGAGGAGAGGGTGAGATGTATGGAAAGAATAATAAAAATAGATAGCCAATGGGAATTTGTTGTATGGCTCAGGAAACTCAAACAGGGCTCTGCGTCAACCTAAAGGGGTGGGATGAGAAGGGATATGGGAGGGAGGTTCAAAAGGGAGGGGATATATGTATAACTATGGCTGATTTATGTTGAGGTTTGACAGAAAACAACAAAATTCTGTGAAGAAATTATCCTTCAATAAAAAAATAAATTTTAAAAAAAGTGCAAAGAGAAATTTGGGTTGGGGGGGCAGGTAGGGAATCCTGCTATCTTGGAATTTTGTATTCAGGAAAAAAGCATATGTCAGACAATAAAAGCTAAATACCTAAATACAGTAGTTCCTGATCAGATATACAGGTAGACTAAGTAGAGCCAAAAAGCAAATTTCTGGAGATTTGGGAATGCTCTGTATTTGGATTGGGTCACATGAATGTATTAACTTACATGTGTCCAATTCAACAAATTGGACAATTTAGATATGTACATTTCCATAAATATAAACTTACCTTTTTTTTTTAAATAAGGGAAATACAATAACATTTTCCATCGTACAAAAGGTAAGAGAATTTCTGCCTAAAGATCAAGACAATATGATCTTGCAATATATACAATATATATCAATCTGTTATAGATAATAACAATAAAAATTAGAATATATAGAAATAAGGAGCAGTGAACTTGAACAGCCAAGTGAGATCAATCAAACCTAAACCAGAATAAGGGTAGTGCTCTGAAAATGGTAACTATGCTCATTGATACAAAAGACTATTTTTTATTTTTCTTGGATTCTTTAAATGTAAATTCATTTGTTAAAATAAGCATAACCCCTACCTCATACATGTATTAGTATGAGGTAGACTAAAAAAAATTAAGAATGTATTTTGTATCTACTGAAACAATAATTCAAGAACAATATAAAGAAGAATTGCTAAAAAGACAATAGAAGAGGTAAAATAGAAAACAAAAATTATATAATAAATCCAAAGAAAACAAAGGTAGAAACAAAAAGGAAAAAAAAATAACGTGGAGCAACTACAATTCATACACTACTGGTAGAGACAGGAAAGTATGCAATAACTCTGGAAAATAATTTGGTCATTTCTAACATTAAGGTGAATGTACATTTACCATAAACCACAACAATTAATCTATCACAAGACACAAGTTTAGGTGTTTACCCAAGAAAAATGAAAACATGTCCGTAAAAAAGCTTGTACAAGAATGTTCACAGCAATTTTAATCATAATATAGAAAAACTGAAAATGACCCAAATATCTATTATTAGGAAACTGGATAATCAAAGTAATGCATTCTTAAAATTGTGTACTATTAAGCAATAAAAGGGGCTTCCCTGGAGGCTCAGCGGTAAAGAAACCACCTGCCAATGCCGGAGGTGCAGGTTTGATCCCTGGGTCTGGAAGATCCCCTGGAGGAGGAAATGGCAACCCACTCCAGTATTCTTGCCTGGGAAATCCCATGGACAGTGGAGCCTGGCAGGCTACAGTCCATGAGGTCACAAAGAGTTGGGCACAGCTTAGTGACTAAACAACAACCAAAGCAATAAAAATGTCAAACTGCTGATATACACAATGATATAGATGACTATCAATGACCTTTGTTGATCCGAAGTAGCCAGTCACAAAATAAGACACAATGCATGAATTCATATATACAAATTTTGGGGTCAGTAGACAACATAAACTGTAGTGATAGAAATCAGATTACAGGTTGCCAACAGGGAAGTGAGATGGATAGCAAAGGGGACTCAAGAGAATTTACTGATGTGATGAAAATTTCTTACATCTTAATTGGTCACACAGATGTATTCATTTATAAAAATTCCTTACATTTTCATTTAAAGTCTGCCCACTTATTTTGTTAAAAAATGCTCAACAAAAAAGAAACAAAACTACTGTATCTCATTGTTTTATTTTACTTTTTCTATTTAAACCTTTCTTGTTATTTATATTCTCACTATCTATAATTGTTTCATTAAGACCCGCTCTTAAAGATTTTTAATCATTTGATGTGAAAGTAATTCAGTCATGTCTGACTCTTTGCAACCCCATGAACTATACAGTCCATGGAATTCTCCAGGCCAGAACACTGAAGTAGGTAGCCTTTCCCTCCTCCAGGGGATCTTCCTAACCCAGGGATCAAACCTAGGTCTCCCTCATTGCAGATGGAGTCTTTACTAGCTGAGCCTCCAAGGAAGCCCCAGTCATTTGATACCACTTCACAAATAATGCACACTTTCACTCCCAGGAATTTATTTTCAGAAAGGGTCTTGATAAATATTTGCATATAGTATTCAATTCAACACAGACCAAAACATTTTTTAACATTTCCAGTCTTTAATTTGGATAATTTTTAGTGAATATTTTTTCACTGAAATGTTAGATATCTTAACATGTACCTGATTCAAACAAAACTTTAAGGCAGAGAGGGGTAACTCTAGATTTATTTTGATAAAATTAACAGTAATTTTTAACAGCTCTACAATATATGTGTATCATTCAATGATCTGAAAGTAACAAAAACCAACTCTGGTTTATTTAAGGAGAAAATGAATGCACTGAAGAAATCATGTGTTAGCCCACAGAATAACTATGTAAGTTCCAGTCTTCAAAGAAGCAGAAACTGAGACACAATTAAAAGTACAGAAATTGTTTCATTAGGGGAAACACACCTTGAAAGAAAACTGGGAAGCATCTGGGTCGGTTTGGAGAGCCATCAGACACTGAAGCAATCTGATGTCTGGTGAAGGAAAGAAGTGAGGCAAGATTGGATGGAAGCTTCTAGGTACAGTATAACTAAAGATCGCCATAGTGACCAGTCACCCAACAGGGCAACTGTATTAGAATTTTTGTTGATTTCACTTATTGGCTTGGTGCAGCTCGTGCAAAGCATGGCCTGGTTGCATACTTGGTGATGGATTTCAGACTATAGAAGCTGGACCCTTAGTTGATTAAGGCTTCTATAGCTGGGCTTCCCTGGCAGCTCAGATGGTAAAGAATCTGCCTACAATTCAGGAGACCTGAGTTCAAATCTTGGGTCAGGAAGATCTCCTGGAGAAGGGAACGGCAACCCACTCCAACTTTCTTGCTTGGAAAATTCCACGGACAGAGGATCCTGGCAGGCTACAGTTCGTGGGGTTGTGAAGAGTCAGACACAACTGAACAGCTAACACTTACTTACTTACGGTATAGTTGGTGGAGGTATATGAGACACATTCTTCTGGTCAGCACAGGTAGCAAGAGAACTCCAGAACAAGTCTCAGGGCTATGCAACCAAGAACAACTCTGGAAGTCATACTACAGAACTGTCCCGTGAAAACATAACTGATTCACCTCTGAGTACTGGAGAAAGCAACTTACATTGCTACTGAAAATACCAAATTCAGGATGCCACCATTAGCAAAACAGTCACTGCTGCTTCTAAGAAGTGAATATTCATGCAACCTCCAACACAGGAGATTCTGTAGTCCTTGCATCACTGACACTGGATTCAAAGCTTGGGACTGGTGAATCTCACTGGTGAAAACAAATCAATAGTCTGATTCCTACCTACGAAGGAAACTGGGAAAGCAATCATCAGACATGTTCTACTTCTAAAACTGGGAGGGGGGTGTTACCTCTGACCAATACTCAAAGGTAAAAATATTTGAAAGATATTGCAGGACAGCCAAAAGAATGACAGGTTTCTACAACAATATGTCACTAAAAAAGATGGAAATATTTTTTCCAAAAGTGTTCACTATACATATATCATTCAAAACTCTTTTCTTGATGCAAAATCTAAACTACCTACTATATTCATCATTCATTAGGTCAAGGTATTTACTGATGCCTAAATATTTTTTAAAAAGAAAAATTGTTGGGAAGAATGAACATGTAGCTTATGACTAAGAAGAATTAGAAGGCAACACATTTGTCAAACATCTGGAATTTTCATTGAAAACTTTTCTGACATGAATACTTTGACTATATCTGTAACCCTAATAACGCCAAAAGAAAATTCCCAGGTGCCAAATATTTCCCAACTTTGCTGATGTGTTTTAAAGACTCTACAGGTTAGTTGTTATACCCTATAGCTTTAAGGCCTTAATTTTAAAAGCTGTATGTAATTTTGCTCAAGGGCGATTTCCACAGCCTATTTGATTAAGTGCAACTTAAAAATTTCAGGCAATATATTTGAATGCACTGATTGAACCAACCACAAAGAGTGTGCTTGCAAAACTGAACATAATTTTTTACCCTTGAATCTTAAAACTTCCTTCTCATTCAACTCTGTATATTTATTTTTATTTTTCACTTTCGGCTTTATAATACACTAATGGTGTTAACTTTCATAAAAATTCTCAACCAACCTATACTATAAATGGCTTTTCAAACATAACTATTATATATACACAGTGAAGACAGAGATTACAGGAGAATGAATTTTCTGTAAATACAACAGAAGCATTTCATATCCATAATAAATTAACTAGACAAATGTAGAATAATTGATAGAACTACATTTTGGAATTCTGAGTGTAAAGAAAGTCTCACAAACACTAATAAATGCAAACACTGTAAATACTTTCATGAAATCAGCTACATTTGATTTTTTCTGAAAGTAAGAAATACAACTACAAGAATGTCATTAAAATTTAAATTAATGTATTTTAACTTTCTAGCTTTGGATAATTATAATCGTTTAAATTATATGTATCATACTATAAGTTAAATAAATTTAATGTATAGTATCAGTCTCATTCTTATTTACTATCTTCATGTTCAGCACTTTCTAGTAACGACATGAGAATGTATCTGGTAAGGCTCAGTTTGACATATATAGTGTTACTTCTTCCAATTCAGTTGTAGTCATAATAAGCTATGTTTAAAATATTTTAAGTCAAAATGAAGTTCGTTGTAACCATCAGACATACAGTTTTTCATCAGAAAACAAAATATTCACTTTTTTATTTTGAACTACATAGTCATATATGATCAGCAAATCCTCCAAGCCACTCTCTGCATTTGATTTTTACCATCATTATGAGTTTCAGAGAGAGTTAATTTGAAATCTGGGGCTTCCCTTGTGGTTCAGCGGTAAAGAATCCACATTCAATGCAGGAGATGTGGTTTTGATACTTAGGTTAGGAAGATTCCCTGGAGAAGGAAATGGCAACCCACGTGAGTATTCCTGCCTGGCAAATCCCATGGACAGAGAAGCCTGGCAGGCTACAATCCTTGGGGTCAAAAAAGAGTTCTACATTACTTTGTAATTAAATAACAGCAACTATGATTTGGACTCTCAGTTCAGTTCAGTTCAGTTGTTCAGTCATGTATGACTGAGCCACCCCAAGGACTGAAGCACACCAGGCTTCCCAGTCCATCACCAACTCCCAAAGCTTGCTCTAACTCATGTCTATCAAGTCAGTGATGCCATCCAAACATCTCATCTTGTCATCCCCTTCTCCTCCTGCTTTCAATTTTTCCCAGCATCAGGGTCTTTTCAAATGAGTCAGTTCTTCGCATCAGGTTGCCAAAGTATTGGAGTTTCAGATTCAGCATCAGTCCTTCCAATGAAAATTCAGGACTGATATCCTTTAGGATGGACTGGTTGGATCTCCTTGCTGTCCAAGGGACTCTCAAAAGTCTTCTCCCAACACCACAGTTCAAAAGCATCAATTCTTCAGTGCTCAGCTTTTTTTATAGTCCAACTCTCACATCCATACATGACTACTGGAAAAAGCATAGCTTTGACTAGATGGACCTTTGTCGGGAAAGTAATGTCTCTGCTTTTGAATATGCCGTCTAGGTTGGTCAAAGCCTTTGTTCCAAGGAGCAAGCATCTTTCAATTCTATGGCTGCAGTCACCATCTGCACTGATTCTGGAGCCCAAGAAAGCAAAGTCTCTCGCTGTTTCCATTGCTCCCCATCTATTTGCCATGACGTGATGGAACCAGATGCCATGATATTAATTTTTTGAATGTTGAGTTTTAAGCCAGCTTTTTCATTCTCCTCTTTCACTTTCATCAAGAGTCTCCTTAGTTCCTCTTCACTTTCTGCCATAAGTTTGGTGTCTGCATATTAGAGGTTATTGATATTTCTCCCAGCAATCTTGATTCCAGCTTCAGCTTCATTCAACCTGGCATTTTGCATGATGTACTCTGCATATAAGTTAAATTAGCAAGGTGACAATATACAGCTTTGACATACTCCTTTCCCAATTGGGAACCAGTCCATTGTTCCATGTCTGGTTCAAATTGTTGCTTCATGACCTGCAGGCAGATTTCTCAGGAGGCAGGTAAGGTAGTCTGGTATTCTCATTTCTTGAAGAATTTTCCACAGTTTGTTGTGATCCACACAATCAAAGACTTTGGCATAGTCAATAAAACAGAATTAGATGTTTTTCTGGAATTCTCTTGCTTTTTTGATGATCCAATGGATATTGGCAATTTGATCTCTGGTGCCTCTACCTTTTCTAAATCCAGCTTGAACATCTGCAAGTTCTGGGTTCACAAACTGTTGAAGCTTCACTTGGAGAATTTTGAGCATTACTTTACTAGTGTGTGAAATGAGTGTAATTGTGTGGTAGTTTGAATGCTCTTTGGCATTGCCTTTCTTTGGGATTGGAATGAAAACAGACTTTTTTCCCGTCCTGTGGCCACTGTTGAGTTTACCAAATTTCCAGGCGTACTGAGTACAACACTTTCACAGCATCATCTTTTAGGATTTGAAATAGCTCATTTGGAATTCTATCACCTCCACTAGCTTTGTTCGTAGAGATGTTTCCTAAGGTCCATTTGACTTCACACTCCAGGATATCTGGCTCTAGTTGAGTGAGCACCCCATCATGGTTATCTGGGTCATGAAGATCTTTTTTGTATAGTTCTGTGTATTCTTGCCACCTCTTCTTAATCTCTTCTGCTTCTGTTAGGTCCATGCCATTTCTGTCCCTTACTGTGCCCATGTTTGCATAAAATGTTCACTTGGTATCTCTTATTTTCTTGAAGAGACTCTAGTCTGTTCCTTTATTTCTTTGCACTGAACTCTGAGAAAGTCTTTCCTATCTCTCCTTGCTGCTCTTTGGAACTCTGCATTCAGATGGGTATATCTTTCTTTTTCTCCTTTGACTTTATATTTTCTTCTTTTCTCAGGTATTTGTAAGGCTTCCTCAGACAACCATTTTGCCTGTTTCATTTCTTTTTGGGGGATCGTCTTGATCTCTGCTTCCTATACAGTGTCAAGAACCTCTGTCCATAGTTCTTCAGGCACTCTGTCTATCAGATCTAATCCCTTGAATCTGTTTGTCACTTCCACTGTATAACGGTAAGGGATTTGATTTAGGTTATACATGAATGGTCTAGTGGTTTTCCCTACTTTCTTCAATTTAAGTCTGAATTTGGCAATAAGGAGGTCATGATCTGAGCCACAGTCAGCTCCTGGTCTTATTTTTTCTAACTGTGTAAAGCTTCCCCATCTTTGGCTCCAAGAAATATAATCAATCTGATTTCTGTATTGACCATCTGGTGATGTCTGTGGGTAGAGTCATCTCTTGTGTTGCTGGAAGTGGGTGTTTTCTATGACCAGTGCATTCTCTTGGCAAAACTCTATTAGCCTTTTCCCTGCTTCATTTTGTATGCCAAAGGCAAAACTTGACTGTAACTCCAGGTATCTCTCTTTTTTTTTTTTTTTAGTTTTTTTATTTTTTAAATTTTAATATCTTTAATTCTTACATGCGTTCCCAAACATGAACCCCCCTCTTGACTCCCTACTTTTGCATTCCAGTCCCCTATTATGAAAAGGGCACCTTTGTTTTTGGTGTTAGTTCTAGAATGTCTTGTAGGTCTTCAAAGAACCTTTCAACTTCAGCTTCTCTGACATAGACTTGGATTACTGTGATATTGAATGGTTTCCCTTGGAAATGAACAGAAATCATTCTATTGTTTTTTAGATTGCAACCAAGATCTGCATTTCGACTCTTTTGTTGACTATGATGGCTATTCCATTTCTTCTAAGGGATTCTTGCCCTTGGTAGTAGATGTAACGGTCATCTGAATAAATTTGCCTATTCCAGTCCATTTTAGTTCACTGATTCCTAACATGTCGCCATCTTCTTATTTGACCACTTCCAATTTACCTTGATTCATGGACCTAACATTCCAGATTCCTAGGTAATATTGTTCTTTACAGCATCGGGCTTTACTTCCATCACCAGTCGCATCCACAACTGGACGATATTTTTGCTTTGGTTCCGTCTCTTCATTCTTTATGGAGTTATTTCTCCAGAAATTTCTTCAGGAGCATATTGGGCACCTACTTACCTGGGAAGTTCACCTTTCAGTGTCATATCTTTCTGCCTCTTCATACTGTTCATGCATTCTCAAGGCAACAATACAAAAGTGGTTTGCCATTCCCTTCTCCAGTGGACCATATTTTTTCAGAATTCTCCACCATGACCCATCTACCTTGGGTGGCCCTACATGGCATGGCTAACAGTTTCACTGAATTAGACAAGTCTGTGGTCCATGTGATCAGTTTGATTAGTTTTTGTGATTGTGGTTTTCATTCTGTCTGCCCTCTGATGGATAAGGATAAGAAGCTTATGGAAGCTTTCTGATGGAAGTAAAGCCCCATGCTATAAAGAACAGTATTACCTAGGAATCTGGACTGACTAAGGGGGAAACTGGGTCTTGTTCTGACAGGCAAAGCTATACTCAGTAAATCCTTAATCCAATTTTCTGTTGATGAGTGGGGTTGTGTTCCCTCCCTGTTGTTTGACCTGAGACCAAACTATGGTAAGGGTAATGAAGATAGTTGGGACCTCCTTCAAAAGGACTTGTGCATACACTGTTGTAAATTTACTTATAAGAAATGAACTAGACAGTTTACAGATATTGTCCTAATCATACTACTCTTTAGTTGTGGATGTTAGCTAAGATTCCATATGTTTTTGACTACTATGTCATTGTTCTCATTGTAACATATTTTTTTTAATAATAATAATTTGATGGTCATTTTGTAGCTTTTCAACACTTAGCTTTACACAGAATTTATATTAACACAGACAAAAAAGTGCAAATAAATTCTTATAAGTCTCTAGATTATCAAAGCAGTACCTTTTTAATCTATTGCATTATTCATTCATCACTGTGTGTATATTTTAGTTATCTAACAGATTATGTAGTAGAGTGTGGCATACATGAGTAAGTTCTGTGTTGAATAAGCATACAGTAGCTTCTCATATGGAGGAGGCAATGGCACCCACTCCAGTACTCTTGCCTGGAGAATCCCATGGATGGAGGACCCTGGTAGGCTGCAGTCCATGGGGTCCCTAAGAGTCGGACACGACTGAGCGACTTCACATTCACTTTTCACTTTCATGCACTGGAGAAGGAAATGGCAACCCATTCCAGTATTTTTGCCTGGAGAATCCCAGGGACGGGGGAGCCTGGTGGGCTGCCGTCCGTGGGGTCGCACAGAGTCAGACACGACTGAAGCGACTTAGCAGCAGTAGCAGCAGCAACAGCATCTCATATAGAGAGATGATTTGGAGCAAACGGTGGCACACTCTTACTTACCTACTCCCCTCTTCCTTCCTTGAATCCTGGAAACTTGATTACATTGTGGACAGTAATATCCAGCCCCTGGCAGTTGTGATTAATCCAAACCAGTCATAATATCCCTGCTCCTTATTGCCAGACACTTGACTTGCCCACTTTCATTACAGCTCTAAGTGGTAATATATATAATTCAGTTCTAGGCAGTAAGGCATAAGGAAAAGTCTGATATGGATGTTTCTTAGAAGCCTCTAATTTTCCTGGTAAAAGTGATAGATATGGGTGGAGACATTTGCCTCTCTCTCTCTATACTTTAAATACAGCAGTTCCTAGATCTGAAGGAGCCATTTTGCCATAAAAAGGGAAAGACAACGAGAATGGCAGATATCTATCCCGATGAGATTGTGTCTATGACCAACAGTGTCATATCCAGATTCCAATAATGCCACCATCATGTCCTCAGCTACGTACGCAAAACTCAGATTAAGACTAAATTACTTGACTAGTTTACACTGGATTTAACTCACTATTCAGTGACTATTCTGGGGAAAAGCATGGTCTTCGGTTCTGTTCAGGATTCCATGATAGGAACTTCTAGTGTTTTCAGCAATGTCTGGATATCCTGTCCTTCTAGGCAAATGAAAAGTCATTGAGGTGTGAAGGGACTGACTTCTGGAATGAGGCATTCAATTACCAAGCATAACCTATGAACCAACATCAGAACTTCTATTTCCAGATTTAAAAGGTACATGAAAAAATATGAGCATAAACTCTCCTCGTGTAAATAATCATAAATCAGGATTACTGTTATTTTTATCTGAATGCATTTCTAATTGTTGTACATGCAGTTGTAAATGCTGTTGTACATAAAATGAAAATATTATCATCATTAGGAAGGTTTACTGTTAAAATGCTCCCATCCACTAGTAGATGTTCAATACATATCATTTGGTTGACTCTTAAAAATTACTCTGATTTATAGAAAGCATCACAATTGATAAAGTATCTCTAATACTATAAAGTAACTGCATTTCTGTTTTTCCTATATCATACAGACAATCCTTATGGAATTATTATTACTGTGTTTGAATTTACTGATCGTTGTATTTGTCATAAAAACTATTCTGAAGTTGTAGAACAGGCCATACTACCAAGGAATCACTGACATTTTTTATTTTGAATGCCAAATATTGAACTTGGCCTTTAAACATTTTTGGTTTTTCAAGTAAGACTATAAGCACTGAGACTGTAGCAATTGAGAGGTCCACTATTCAATAAAGCTTCTCTTCCTAAGACCTCCTTAATGCCCAAAGGTGCCCTGGGCAGAAGCCATGGGCCCTCTGATTGACATATGAGTCCTGTGATCCCACATGGTATCTCCTTATTTGAGGCTCTCTTTTCACAGGTAGGCTGCTCTCAGAAACCTCTAACCATAAGAAATCCAAGAAATGCATCCATTAGGCTGTAACTCAGTTCACCTAAGGTACAGTACCCACTCCACTGGCTAAATCTACAGATTTAGTCCCTAAAGAGCATCCTCCTGACCACCTTCTTAGACACCTGTGGGTGAAGCTACAGTGTCCAGCTTAGGCAAGTTCCTTCATTTTCTAAATTTATTTCTACCTATGAATCTACCTCCACTTTGATTTACTCTAAACTCTGCAGTCATAGTACAGCTCCATGCAGTCTGAGCTCATGGAAACAAGCTGAAATAAATGCCTAGGGTATCTTTTTCTTGGATTGAGAAGAAGCATAGGATTTTCTAAGATTAGCTGAAAATGTAAATTCCAAAAGGCAAACAGATTAGTTTTCCTGACTGGACTCTTATGAAAGTACCACGTGACACAGTGGAGGGGGAAAAAATCTATAATAAATGATGAGTTGAACAACTGAAAAAAAAAAAAAAACCACCTAGATCAAGAGTATGGTGTGTTTTTAAGACAAATACATTGTATTAATCTGTGCTACTATCACACGTAAGAAGCACTTAATAAACACTTTTTGGTATAGAAATTTCAAAAAATTAAAAACCAAATAATAATATCCTATAAAATTTTACTTGTTTATATATATATACATATATATATTAGCTTTAATGTGATCAATACTAAAAATTCTGAACCCTTACTAAGTATTTGTTCATTTTAGTATTTATATAGAATGTAGAATACTGTCAAACAATTCTGAAAACTGTCCAAGTAAAAATATTTTTTTAAGGGGCATGAAGAAATTTTTGGAGAAGGTGGATATAGCTTATTGCAGTAACTGTTTCAAATATTATATATTTGGTTAATATTTGCAGTTAATATAATATTTTCAGTTTTTATATATCAAATATATCTCAATAATGCCATCAAAAGAAGAAACATTTTTTAATGCCAACAAAGTTTTATGTCAATATACACAAAACCACTCGCTACTAGAACAGTAACTTCAGTTTCCCTGAAAATTCTTTCCCAGGCTATGAAAATCTGAATTTCTAGGAGAGTATTTTTTAAAGCCAAAGCTGACAGAAATTTAATTTGTGGCATACTAAATATAACTATTTTCTATTCCTCTTAGAGAAGTCAAAGGGTGATGCGGCCATATGGGTTACAAATACATCAACAGACTAAATCTATTCCTGGAGCTCATTCATCATTATAACACCCCCTTGACATGGGAGGGTGACAAGGATTATTGTTCTTATTTTAAATCAGATTGAAAAGCCCTGACTGAACTTGGTTTGAGGGTGAGAAAGAAACAACTAGGCCCATGGCTTTACTTGAATGCAGCTCTCTTAACACTGAGCTAAGTGTTCATTGCTACTAGAGCTAGTACTCTGTGGAATAAATGTGAGGCCCATTTTCATTTGAAAAATTCTAAATAATTAAATATTTCATAAAAGACAATCATGTTCTTTTAAATTTATTGTGAAAACTTTCAAAAAATCAGCTAAGAAATGTATAATACAACCATATAATTAAAGCTGCAACTTAATAGTAAATATTGTACCATATTTGCTTCATAATTCAATCTAATCTATTCATATTTTTTCTTTTGCTTACATATTTTATAGTAAATTACATTCATAATGAGTTTATCTTTCAATAATAAAGTATACTATCTTTAGAAATTAAGATATTTTCCTATACAACCAGGATATTTTATCAGATGCAGTAAAATTATAATAATTCTCTAGTATCATCTAATACCCTGTGTATATTTAAATTTCCCTAAGCGTAGCAGAGCTATGTTTTATTCAAACTAGAATCAGCCAAGGATATATATTTCACAAGGATGTTTTCTCTCTAAAATTTTTTTTAATGTGCTATAGGTTCCTTTCCTCTAGCTCTGCTGTTTCTAAAGACATCAGCTTCTTTAAGAGAATGAGAAAGTATTCCTATATATGGTCTTATTTGGGGGATTCTTTTGATTGGTTGCTCCTTCTGTTATTTGACTTGATCTTCCCTACCTTGTATTCACTGTAAACTGGTCCAGAGAAATGACAGATTAAACATTTTTGGCAAATATACTTATTTAGTGACACTGGAAAGTCCCCAATTATAATGGAAAATAGTAGAATAAACGTAAGGTTTTAATTTGTTTTTATAGGGATAATATAATCATTCCGGATTTTATGGCAACTAATGGCTTCAAATACTCAGGACTTTGGAAGATTTTCTTATTCATTAGGTGACAATCTGGACCAACCTCTAGGTATTTAAAAGCTTTCAGAGGCTGGGATACGGAATAAACTTTGCAAAAGTTCTGATGTCAAGAGGTTTCCATCTCAGTTAATAAAATTAAAAGGATCAAAAAGAGGTTTTGAAAAATCTACAAAACCAGACTTGGAAAACATGCTTCTCACTCTGGATGACGCATACACTCAATGGAAGTTTCATGACTAAGAGACAGGGTCTGGCAAAAAAAAAAAAAAAAAAATCCGCTTAGTTTGGATATCTTATGAGCTTATTCTCCTTGGTACAGCTACATGTATTCAAGGCAATAGGAAAGTAACCTCAGGATCCTCTCCTTCTTCAAATTATGCATCTGTTCCCAAAATTATGGTTGTCATGACTCAATTATTAGAAAATCTTAATTTAGTTGATTTAGAGGCATATAGTGGAATAGTTTCTCCACTTTCAGTTCTTTGATTCTAAATAAAATAGATTAAAAGGAAGAATAGAATGATTTTATTCTCATGATGGATAATAGAAGAAATTATCAACAAGCAAAACAGTACAGAAGCGGGGAAGAAAAGCAAAACAGTACAGAAGCGGGGAAGAAGTAGTGTTATTCCTCTAAGCTCTATGTGACATTTTGCATTTTTTATTCTTACTGTTTAATTCACATTGTAGTTTGCTACCATGCTAACACAGAATTAATAAAATATTTGTAAAGCCAAGAACTCATCCCTGAGAAATGACAAGTCTTTTGAGCATTTTATTTCCTCCAGACCACACAAGACTACATTTTAATCATGCTCTTCATATGCTCTTTTAAATCATCTGCACCGGCATATTTTTAAAACTAACACTGATGCAGAGTTTATTTATTGTTGTTTCCAATTACTCCCTCAAGGTATTAACAAAATGATGACATCTGCTTTAAAAACTTGCTTCATTATTTTCTTTTTTCAAAAGTAAAGGTAGACTTATGGAAAATTACTTGGAACTTAGTTTAATTCTTGTTTGAATTTCCGTTCTATAGGCAACCTGTACATACATCTGCAACACAGGGAAGAGTTGAGGAATTTTACTACCTGTCTCCAAAATTCTTTCTCATTCCACCAGGACCTCCTGCTTTCATCATTTTTATTTAGATGCAGAGTCACAGAAGAGGCATCTGCCAATGTAAGGGTAAAAAGTGCTTTTTCTTTGTGAGTTATACCAGACCCAGCCTAACGAGTAATTTGTATTAGCCTAATGACAACTGGATGTTACACTATATTTTATCTGTCTGTGCAGAGAGGTATGTTAAATTCTTAAAGGGAAATGGACCAATACTTACTAAAATTAGCAACATAGATACAAACATAATTATTCATTTGTACTTAACTTCTGTCATGAAAAATATAACAAACATTAAGAAGACAGTTTATTTGAGGGTGCTTGTATGAGCTATTGCTACGTAAATTCTGTAGACAAATTATATAAATTAAAATAGGCGTTTCAACTAAGCACACATATTCCTGTTTGTCATTCATTTTTAAAACTTTTTTTTTTTTTAGCACCTATCACTATGCCAGGTTCATGGTAAAGATTCTCTGACTTTAGTGTTTGTATGGAAACTTGCTAAGGAAGGAAATTTCCAGCCACATCCTTGAAGAGTCTTTCAAGAAGCCCTGGGGTGAGTCCAAACATCTGCATTTCAAACAAACACTTCACTTGTTTTTGGCACATGTGGTCAATGGCACACACTGCAGAGAAGCACAGTCTATACGTATACAAGGATGTTAGATGCAAAATATAAAAAATAAAAAGAAATGTGCATCAGGTAAATAGCCAACACACAAGACTCTATGGGACAATGCCATGTTAATGGTAGAAAGTGTGATAGTATTTCAAGAATATTCCAATTGTATATTATGTCCAATTCTGTTAAACAATATGCTACTATTCAATAAAATGACAAGTTAAAAAATACTGTGATATACAAATATATAAAGACCTTCAATGCTTTATACAAATATACTTAATACTTCTACACTGCCTCTAAAAGTGTGATTATCTAACTCAAACCTGAAGATATTAAATTATACCATGTTTAAACTTATATAGAAGTACTGCAAGATTCTACTTATTTTCCATCAGGTCCTCTTCAGCTAAGTACTTCATCACACTTGGAACTTCAACTAGTACTCTGAGAAATAAACATTTTATTCACTGGACCTAAGGGATTTAACCTCTATTTTTGTCAAAAGTAATTGAAATAGTATTATCCCAATCTGTCGTTTTTTCCTGTTTGTAACTGTTTATTCCTTTTGTATCAGTGAGCCTGGATATAAAGAATACTACTTAGTGGCATGAATCAAAACCATTTATTTAGCTCAGAATCCTGTGGGTTGGTCTGAGATGCATATGCTGTTCTCCAGGGGCTCACTCAAATATCTGACCAGCCAGCTGTTGGCTAGAGATTAGATAAGCCAGAGACCTGGGGAGCAGTATCTTGTCAGATAGAGTGAAGGAGTCAACTAGGAGTCATGTGGTCTGTGCTAACTGGAACATACAGAAAAGAGCATTTTGAGAAAGTAGTTCAGCATAGCCAGGCTGACACTTTATATAGTACCACAATGCAACAAAGCTACTAAACAGTTATAAGTGTGCACAGTACAGCAATTCGAAATTTGGGGCCCTAGCTTGAAACAGTTATAAGTCCCAAGTGTTAAATGCCTACAAACATTGTATAGAACAGGTGTAGCCTCTTAATTGAGCTTCTTGATTCTGGCATAGGTTGATGTTCTTTTCTATTAGGGTCTGCACTCATAAAAATTAATGCCAGTAGCATCTTCCTACAATTTAGTAAAAAAAGTACAGTCTATGGGTAAATGAGCGGACAGATGAGTTAGAAATATGGATAGAACTAGAACTGAAAGAGAATGAGACAATGGGGGGCCAAGATAAACATGAAACATAATACTTATTCTCTAGATGTGTTTTAATATTCACCCTTAAAATAAGCATTAAGAGATAACATATGTGTTGTTTCTTATGCAATTAAAATTTAAATCTTTATGTATTCTCTCCCTTTCATTTACTCTAAGATGGCCCATATTGTATATTACAATAACTGACTTACTTCTACAACACACAGTTCTTTGAACAGTGCCTGACCCATATTAATAACAATGATTCATGAACAAATTAATTCCTTTTTTGGAAGCTTTTTTAGAGCAAAAATGAAATTGCTATATAGGGGAAATATGTGCAAGCAATAACATTTGCAAAGAAAAAAATTAAAAGATTTTTGGATACTCTACCACAAGAATTAACTTGGTTCTCATCTATACTACTTTTCTTTGCTGAACTATTTTATTTCCCAGTAATTGTCATTTGGCCATTGGTAGAAATGACTATGACTGGACAGGGTCTTTTTATTTCTGCCTATGTTTGAAAGGATTTCTGTTTCAGCCAACATAATAATAAGAAAAAAGTATCAAGAGATTCATAAAATTTAAGTTCTCTAATTTTGAAACGTATCAAGCAAATTACATACTACAACAAAAAGTACTATGACCTGCCTTATTACAAAAGGTGTTTCAGAAATGGGAATCTGGCAGATCTGCCCCTATGTTGCTTTCAGGCATTCTTCAAATGTCATCATGTGACATGTCAACTGGATGACCAAAAAATTAACTTCAAACTTCATAGGTCCTGGGAACAATCAGAAACTAGCCCAGGCCTCAGCAGAATTGTTCCATTTAGCATTCTGAAGATAGAATTTTAGCAAAGGCTAAAGGAAAATGCTTTGAAGATGGACTTCAAAACTCTTCACTCCTTTCCTCTGATTAAAATATAACCTGACTTCACAAAACTTCTATTACCTAACCCTGATACTGATTCAAGCACATATCATGAGTAGCTTTTTACTATAAAAATCAAGAAAGACCTGCTGGTAATAGGGTATTATTTCTCCAAAACAAAAACTGCATACACTCCTACACTTGCACACACACACACACACACACACACAAATTGAGCATGTGATTTAATGGCATCTTACAAGTAGATGGTAGTCACACACTAGTTGAGAGTAGTCACAGGTTAATAGCATTTATTGAACAATCATAAGGTGAGAATTATTCCACATATCTTGGGACATTATGGTGAAAATGAAGTCTAATAATCAAAAGAAGGAGGAAGAATAAATTTCAAAATACACGCAAAAAAAGAACTGGACAGATAACACATTCGTGCCCCTTTTCCTAAGAATTACTAGAATAATTGTATAAACAGCATGGAGAGAAAGAGGTCAGAAAAGTTTGTCAAAAATTCATAATGAAGTTTGAATGAAGAAAGGAGTCTAAGTGACATAACTGACAGTAGTGTTACAAGAGACAGAGGGAAGAAACAGGAATATTTTTTAATTACAAGGTATTATACTTGTACCGGTGTTAATTGGTATAGAGTTATTTGAAAGCAGACTTGAATTAGTTGTAAAGGTGTATTGCAACTCTGGAACAATGACTGAAAAAAGCAAAACAGGAACTATAAGTGATGTATTAAGAAAAGAGATAAAATGGAATCATAAAAAATGTTTATATGAACTATAAAAGGCAGAAAATGTGTGGAAAACAAAAATAGGAACAAAGATTAAGGGGAAAATATGGAAAATAGTAGTAAATATGGTGGATATTAATCAATTGTATCAATAATTACCTTAAATATCAATGATCTAAATATGCCATTTAAAAGATAGACTGTCAGCATGAATCAAAAAACAAGACGCAAACCTATATTATATACAAGAAGTTCACCTGACATATGAAAACAAATATATATTAAAACTAAAGGGCTGGAGAAAGATATACCACAATAGCATTAACCTAAGAAAGTAAAAGTACCTATATTAATTACAGAGCAAGGAAAGGTATCAGGGGTGAAGAAGAGATTAGTAATCAAACACCTAACAGTTTTTAATGTGCATGTGCTTACGAACAGAGCATCAAGCTACGAGGCAAAATCTGACAGAACTGCAAGCAGAAACACATGAATACATTAGTATAGTGAAGACCTTAATACCTCTGTATCAGAAATAGACAGAGCAGGCATGAAGTCAATAAGAACACAGTTAACCTCAATAATACCATCAATCTACAGGGTATAATTGGCATCTACAAACTACTTCATCCAACAACAGCAGAAAAACATTCTTCTCAAGATCACAAGATAGATCACAGATTGAACCATAAAACCCACCTTAAAATTTTAAAGTAGAAATCATACAATGCCTTCTCCCATACCACAACTGAGTTAAACTAGAAATCAATAAGAAAAAGACAACCAGAAAATCTCTGAATAGTTGATGATTAAACAACTTACCTCTCATTGCAGCCATGAAATTAAAAGATGCTTATTCCTTGGAAGGAAAGTTATGACCAACCTAGATAGCATATTAAAAAGCAGAAACATTACTTTGCCAACAAAGGTCTGTCTAGTCAAGGCTATGGTTTTTCCTGTGGTCATGTATGGATGTGAGAGTTGGACTGTGAAGAAGGCTGAGTGCTGAAGAATTGATGCTTTTGAACTGTGGTGTTGGAGAAGACTCTTGAGAGTCCCTTGGACTGCAAGGACATCCAACCAGTCCATTCTAAAGGAGATCAGTCCCGGGTGTTCTTTGGAAGGAATGATGCTAAAGCTGAAACTCCAGTTCTTTGGCTACCTCATGCAGAGTTGACTAACTGGAAAAGACTCTGATGCTGGGAGGGATTGGGGGCAGGAGGAGAAGGGGACGACTGAGGATGAGATGGCTGGATGGCATCACTGACTCAATGGATGTGAGTTTGAGTGAACTCTGGGAGTTGGTGATGGCCAGGGAGGCCTGGCGTGCTGCAATTCATGGGGTTGCAAAGAGTCGGACATGACTGAGCGACTGAACTGAACTGAACTGAAGCAATTTACCTCTAAAGAACACATGAGTCAAAAAAGAAATCTCAAGAGAAATATTTTAAAATATTTTGTGAAAAATATTAATATTAATATTTAAGTGAAAAATATAAAACATCAAAATTTGTGTAATATATCACAGGCAGTGGTTAGCAGGAGATCTGTAGCATTGAATGCACAACCTAGAGGGGTGAGATGGGGTGGGAGGTAGAGGAAGGTAGAGGGAGGTTCAAGAGGGAGGGGAGTATGTATACCTATGGCTGATTCATGTTGATATATGACAGAAGCTAACACAATATTGTAAACCAATTATCCTCCAATTAAAAAAAAGGAAGTATCTAAAATCAGCAATTTAAGCCACTATCTCAGGAAATTAGAAACTAAATGCAAATTAAATTCAAAATAAGCAAAAGAAGTAAATAATAAAAATTAGAGTAGAAACCATTGAAACTAGGACAGGAAACCATTAAAGAAAAATCAATAAACCGAAAATCTGGCTCTGAAAAGATTCATAAAATCAATAAGCCTTTAGCCAAGTTAACGAAGCAAAAAAAAAAAAAGACACAAATTATGAATACAGAAATGAAAGAAGGGACTTTATTACAGATCCGGCAGGCATTAAAAGGGTAATAAAATAATATTATGAACAACGCATGCCTCCAAATATGATAACACAGATGAAACAGATCAATTCTTTGAAAAATACAATATACCAAAAGTCACCTAAGAAAAAGACAACCCAAATAGAGCTATATCTATTAAAGAGGTTAATCAATAAGTAATAATCATCCAAAACAGAAAGCACCAGTCTACAGTGAGTACAGTGGTGAATGCTACCAAATGTCTAAGGGAAAAACTATACAAATTCTCTACAACCTCTTCTAGAAGATAGACTTAAAGGGAATACTTCCTAACTCATTCTATGAGGCCAGAATTACCCTGATACAAAAAAAAAAAAAAAAAGGCACTACAGGAAAACTACAGATCAATATTTCTTATTAATATAGATGCAGAAGACTCAACATATTAGTAAATCAAATCCAACCTTATATAGAAATAATTATAAACCACAATCAAATGGGATTTATTTCAGATATGCCAGTTTGGTTGAACATTCAAAAATCAATTGAGTTCAGCATTCAGAAAACTAAGATCATGCCATCTGGTCCCATCACTTCATGGGAAACAGATGGGGATACAGTGGAAACAGTGTCAGACTTTATTTTGGGGGGCTCCAAAATCACTGCAGATGGCGACTGCAGCCATGAAATTAAAAGATGCTTACTCCTGGGAAGGAAAGTTATGACCAACCTAGATAGTATATTAAAAACCAGAGATATTGCTTTGCCAACAAAGGTCCATCTAGTCAAGGCTACGGTTTTCCAGTGGTCATGTATGGATATGAGAGTTGGACTGTGAAGAAGGCTGAGTGCTGAAGAATTGATGCTTTTGAACTGTGGTGTTGGAGAAGACCCTTGAGAGTCCCTTGGACTGCAAGGAGATCCAACCAGTCCATCCTAAAGGAGACCAGTCCTGGGTGTTCATTGGAAGGACTGATGCTAAAGCTGAAACTTCAGTACTTTGGCCATCTCATACGAAGAGTTGACTCATTGGAAAAGACTCTGATGCTGGGAGGGATTGGGGGCAGGAGGAGAAGGGGACAACAGAGGATGAGATGGCTGGATGGCATCACCAACTCGATGCACATGAGTCTGGGTGAACTCCGGGAGTTGGTGATGGACAGGGAGGCCTGGCGTGCTGCGATTCATGGGGTTGCAAAGAGTCAGACACGACTGAGTGACTGAACTGAACTGAACATATTGATAGACTAAAAAAAGAAATTTCACATGATCATATCAATAGATGCCGAAAAAGAATTTTACAAGATCAAACATCTATTCATGGTAAAAGCTCTCAGCAAACAAATAAGGGGGAACTTCCTGGCCTTAAAAGCAAGGTAAAAAAACCCTGCAGCTAAAATCATGAGAATCTCAAAATTTTCTGCTAAGATCAGGAACAAAGAAATGATGCTCCCTCTCAAAACTGCTTTTCAAAATTGTACTGGAAGTCTTAGATAATATGTTAACCAAGAAAAGGAAATTAAAAGTATACGGATTGAGAAGAAAGAAATAAAACTGTCTGTTCACAGAAGACATGATCATTGAGGTAGAAATCTGAAAAGCTCTAGACAAAAATCTCCTGAAACTAATAAGCAATAATTGCATGACTGCAAGATACAAGGTTAATATACAAGCAAATATGATATATGACAAAATAGTAATATATAAACTAAATGTACAGATGACCTCCCCAAGGAAAGGAGAAGAGAAAAAGTTAATAGAGAACTCCAGCACTGCTCGTTAGTAAACACAATAATGGGAGAAAGAAAGATAGTACAGGAAAATCAAAACTCTTTTCAATATTTTCATCTCAAATAATTGATATAAAAAGGCCACATTCTCCATTGTCCTCATGAGTTTTTCTTTCTAGTTGAACTGATGAATTCCTAAGACTTTATGTAATGATGCAGAGCAATGAAACTGCTATATATTTTGGTGGTCACTAGCCTGATTAAGAAAAATTTCCTCTTTATTTTCAGATCTAGGCAAAATGATTAATTATTACATGGAATCTATAATATATTTAGGTTCAAATATCTTATTGTTATGAAAATACACATTGAAATAGAAGAATCTTTTCCCTCATTTTGGAAACCCACTTTTGCCATAGTTCCTTCAAGATTTAGTTAAATGGTCAAGTCCTCCAAGGAACTTCCCAAAACAACAGTGGCCAATCATTTCTTTAAAATTTTTTCAAGGTCTGGTGAACCTTTTGTACTATGTCACTCAGCATTTTTATCAGATAGTAAGGAAGAGCATGGTCTTTGGGGACAAAGGCTTCAATTTGAATCCTGGCTCTGTTTGACCCAAGTAGGATAGCTTGGGGAAAGAATTTATACTCTTCAAGCTTCAGTTTTGTCATCCAAAACAATGAGGATAAAATATGTCTTCCTGGAGGTTTGTTATTATAATTAGATTAGATATTTATGCAGTGTTTATCCCAATATCTAGGATATATAGTAAACATTTAATATGCCAGAACTATGATTATTTAAGTCACATTGATAGTTCCAATATCATAAATTCAATCTCAATGTGATTAAGACCAAGGTTTATATCTGCTACTTATTAACAATAATAGCTATTGAGTATTGACCACTTTACATGAAATGTCTCATTAAAATTAGCAACAGTCCTATGATGTAGTTATTAAAACCCCAGTTAATAGATGAGAATATCAAGTGGTGAAGGGGTTGAGGAACTTGCTTAAGGTCACAAGCCATTAAACAGACAAACTGGATTAAATTCTAAAGCATGTATAACAAACTACAAAACATAACATAAAGAGCAGAACCTAAGCTTAGTTGTGCTTAGTTCAAACAGACAGCAATAAATCCTTGGGGGGGGGGAAGGGTGGATCGACAATGTATGAGTATTACTGTTGAAGGAAAAAATGATGTGTGGCAAAGAAGCAAAGCTCGCAAAACTGGCCAATAGACTAGAATCAGAGTCCAGATGTGCAGTTCCTCTTATCTCATCAACATGAGCGGCCTCGAGCAAGGCCAATAGCCCTCCTTGATCTCAGCAGTAAGAAGAGCAGTAGAACAGTGCTGTCATAATGGAATGAAATACTGTCAAACAGAGAATAGTATAAGAACGATATTGTGTGCATGTATTTCACACAGACAATAGTGAATGTCAACCGAAGCACTGTGAAACAAATTCAAGTTAAAGTATAACTAATTAAAGGACGTACTATTTATGGGAATGCTATTTAACAAAACTTTGCTTTGTGAAAAATGTGAGAGAATAATATTAACAAAGTATGCTGGAAACAAAATTATGGAGAATGAAAATCTAAAGGGGTACCAGGAGGATCCTGATCTCATAGAAGGCCATGGGGCATTTCCCATTTGCCCATGCATTAAGAAGTCTAAAATGTGAAGATAATATTATTTGGAGTGCAAGAGCTGAGATGCAGGGAAACTTGAAAAGTGATGAGGAGACCCAAAGGAATTACAGAAATGAAAAATTTGTATGAGGATTTTCCTCTTTATATATTTTGCTAGACTTGTTCATAAAATTTGTGTATTAGTTAAGAGTCTCCTTAAACTTCGGTGGATATATGAATAATAAAGGAGACAATGCAAAAGGAACACTAGAAATATAAACAGGCCTTATTAAAACGTACATGTCCCTGCTTTCTTAAGATAATGACACTCCATCTACTTAATTGTTTGATTAGGAACATCCTTCTGAAAAGATTAGGAAATTGCTGCATCAAATATAATTTTGACTTGTGTCCTAACCTAAGCAAAAAGAAAAATAATGAGGGGGTGGAAAAGGAAATAGAAAGCCAATTATATGCTGATTTGCTAATGTTATTTTTCAGATTAAATGCCACTTCAAATTACAAAACCTCTGATACTTGAAGCTGTCAGTTTTCTAAGAACTTACTTGGGAAGTCTTGTCTTAGTAAAGAGAATGTTGAAACACAGGGCCCCTCAGGGGGCCAACCAAACTCTGACAGAGGTTTAACAGCGCTTGAAATTATATCCCCAAACCTTAGAAAGCCTGCTGATTCAGTGGGAAAAGACATAAGCTGAGCAAGTTATAAATAAACTCTTTTATCAGAGGCGATGGTGTCATGGTGACTTCAAAGACCAAGCCACGGATAGTAAGTTCTCTGATGTTTTGAAGACAGTAAGAACTTTATTATATTGGTCAGGCCATTCTTGGACTTAAGTTGAAACTTGATATATTTCCCTCCTATATGAACAATTTTGAATGAATTTCTAATCAATAAAGTTCACTAATATGTATTGTTAAATTTAAAAGTAACAAGATAGCATATATTTCATGGTATATTATTACCCTTTCTGTTTCACATGAGTCAATATAAAGTGCTATTGTGCATGGTGTTCCCTACAGTAAAAATCTCTTTTGGATAGGAAAGTAAATTCTTAAAGAGGCACAGAACGGATTACCTCTAGACTGACCTGAACTTCTTTGTCCCATAATAACCATGAAGGAAATAAGACATAAGAGGGAATCTTGCTTTTGAGGCTTAGATAATTTAATTCCAGATCAGGTCACTTTAGAGTCTAAGAGAATAATAAAGATAAATGTAACATAGTAATGGTCAACAATTAGTTGGAGGAGGAAATGGCAACCCACTCCAGTATTCTTGCCTGGAGAATCCCAGGGACAAAGGGGCCTGGTAGGCTGCTGTCTATGGAGTCACACAGAGTCAGACACAACTGAAGCGACTTAGCAGCAGCAGCAGCAACAAATATATTAATTTCCAAGGTAAATATGGACAGTTATCCTGTGGTCAATATAGAAAGACTTTAACATATTAGCTTCAAAATAATATTTAAAGAACTTTTGGGAAAATATTGAAAGTATAATTTAAAAGTCACTTATATCACAATTTGAAGTCTAGCTACCTCAAAACAAAGTAAGAAAAGTAAAGAATTACACAGAAAGTATGTCACATCGTGCTGAAAATGTTAGCACATAAAGAGATTAATCAGATTTGAGCAATGGTCCTTGTGTATAAACTTAGAGACACTATGAACGTGATGCCCACAACCATTTAAGACATTAGACTTGAGACTTTTACATCTATGAACATGTATTAGAGAAAAATTAAGACTACTTTTAATTCTGACATGATGTGGCTGTAGCAATCAGCTACAGTTAAAGATCTGTGTAGCATCTGCTGGTGACTCTTTCACCAGCTAGAGTTACATGAACACTTCCGTGTGGTGTGTGTAAGGATGTACATATGCTATAAAGGAAACTTCATCAGAAAGCTACACCCAGTAGAGGCCAAAAAATGAAGAATACTGTCATTGGCAAAGGAAAGGAAATAAATTGAAGCTTTGCCAGTTATCTGAGGAAACAGGTGGAAAGAGCTTTACTGCAAAAGATTCAAAACTTCTGGTATTTGGATCATTTATACAAGACAAAGGGGAAAATAAATAAAATGAAAAGTTGCAACTGTGTCTTATACTAAGTTTGCACAGTGGTTCCTAAGTACTGGGGACATACTCTTTCACAAGATTCTAAGGGCAGTGTGCTTCCTGCTAAGTCATGAATCACATGTCACAGCATCTCACAAAAAGACAAAATGGATGTAATATTAACAGGGAAAGCATGCAATTTTTAAAATTAATATTTGTCATTTTTTAGCAAAATAAAAGAGATGTGTAAGTCATTCTTTGCTCTCTAATTTTTTTTTTTTTTTTTTGGAGGTGGGGGCTTTGCTGTGAAGTCGCTTTTCTTTTCATAGGCTATCAATACAGCCTGCTGGAGTTTCTAAGCAGAAGACGAATAATACAAATAAATAAAATAATGGCAACTGTGATGTTATATGAAGGAAAGTAAACAAGTGATTAAGATTTCTTTAGAAAATTAACAGGACTTAGTTAATAAACATCCTCCTAAAAAAAGTGATAACTTGGGCTGAGACCTTAACATAAAGCAGGTGAGAGGGGAAGCGGTACAATACAAAGAAGGGGGCAAATTCCAAGAAGCAACAAGGCATTTACAGAGCACCCCAGGAGCATTTGGGCTTCCCTGGTGGCTTAGGGGTAAAGAATCCACCTGCCAGTGCAGGATATGTGGGTTTAATCTCTGCAGAAGGAAGATCCCCTGGAGAAGGAAATGACAACCCACTCCAGTATTTTTGCCTGGTAAATCCCATGGACAGAGGAGCCTGGTGGGCTATAGTCCATGGGGTCATGAAGAGTAGAACATGACTCAGTAACTAAACCACCACCACTGGGAGCATTTACAAAGAGCTGAAGGCAGAAGGACTGAAAAAGTCCTATTTGGCTGGAGTGACGTGAGCTTGAATGAGAGCAGCAGGAGAGCTACACAGGACCCAATTACCCAGTTTTGCAACATATGGTGAAAAGTTAGAACTCTATTCTAGGTGCCAAGGAAAGCCAACGGAGGATTTTACAGAGAGAATGGCATGATCGACTTTACATTTTAAAAATACTTTAATGCTCTCCTGAAACCTGATAAAGAGGAAGTGAAAGAGCTGCAGAATGAACTTGTGAATTGGGAGTCATCCAGGGAAGAGAATGCTTATCTTTTATCCATGTTAGACTATCCTGCACATGAGGGCCAATTTAATCTTTCTAAGAATGGAAATTTCCCTGTGTTTAGCTTTCTTTTGGATTAAGTAGGTCATTAGCCTCAGAGCATCTCAAGGTGGCAACCACATTTGTTGAAATGCTAATTTCTCAAGACATTCTCTCAGTTCTGGCAACTGAACTTCTCACCATTTCTTAAGACACTCCTTGACTTTGGCTGTCTCCACAATTCTGATGAATTGCTACTAGTATCTTAGAATTCCTTTCTTCATCTCTGTCTCTCAGGGGTTTAACATACTATATAACCCAGGCGGAAAAAAAAAAAATCTCTCCTGCATTCAGTTTTTCTAATCTTCTAAACCTGAAGTTTCTTCTCTCTCTGCATTTCTATTCCACATTGATTTTAAGACCATTAAGGTGTACATCATAAATAGACATCTCTTACTCTGAATTTTTTATATAAATGTCATTTTGCTTACTAACATGATGCCATGGGAAAACACACATGCTCTGGGGCCAGAAAGACTGTGGGTCTGTATTCTGGGTCTGCAATTCATGAACCATGTGGCCTTTAGTAGCTTATTAAATTACATTGTTTTTATCATCTATAAATAAAGTACAATGATCCATTGTTTCTTGAAATTCTACAAACTTAAAGCTGTCATAAACTTTAAAAATACTATGTAAAATGACACAAGGCAAGTGATTTACTCATATTTATTCTTCCCTTTTGAGATCTCAGACTGTATCATAAACATTTGTTTCCTTGTAGCATTTATTTCATTGCAGGCACATTCTAAGTACCAATTAAATACTACATGGTAAATAATGTGTCCACTTAATGATTCTTACCTATTGCTTCAAATAATTTCGAGCACATATTACAGACACATTTTATAATGAATCTGATAACCTACTAACTCAAACAGTTTGTTATTAGAACAGAAGACCATTTTTACCAAGGAAAACTTATTAGTGTAATCAGGGAAGGGGTACTAACCTTGGTATCAATAGGTTAATACAGTCAATATCAGAGGCCACCTCAGTGGGAGGAGACAGGAAGCTGGATTATTGCCCCAAGTCCTTAAATGATCTAGTCTTACTCCTTTATAAAATGAATAAAATAAGGCATGAAAGAATTTCATTCCCAACTGAAAATTTTAAGGTTCTAATTATTCTGTATCTCAATCCAGTATTCTTTTAGTAACACCATGAGATAAGAGGGAAAGCAAAAAGAAAAAATTTCCTGTTTGACAATATGTTATGTGAAAAATTTTAAGGAAAATGCCAGATTCTTGGATTTAACTTATCTCAGTCAAAGTTACGGTTTCTCCAGTAGTTATGTTCAGATGTCAGAGTTGGACCATAAAGAAGGCTGAGCACTGAAGAATCAATGCTTTTTTAATTGTGGTACTTGAGAAGACTCCTGAGAATCCCTTGGACTGCAAGATGAAACCAGTCAATCCTAAAGGAAATCTACCCTGAATACTCATTTGAAGGACTAATGCTGAAGCTGAATGTTTTGGCCACCTGATGTGAAGAGCCGACTCATTAGAAAAGACCCTGATGCTGGGAAAGATTGAGGGAAGGAGGAGAAGGAACAGCAGAGGATGAGATGGATGGATGGTATCACTGACTGAATGGACATGAGTTTGAGCAAACTCCAGGAGATAGTGAAGGACAGGGAAGCCTGGCAGGCTGCAGTCCATGGGGTCACAAATAGTTGGACACAACTAAGTGACTGAACAACAACAGCAAAAGATATTATATTTAAAACTGCTTTTATTTCTAATTATAGCTATAAAGATGATATGTCATAAAGCCACATATATTTATATAAAATAGAGGCAAAAGTTATGGAAAAAATATAAATGCATTGCTGTAATTAAGGAAGCTATGACCTAAACAATCCAAGATTAATTTATACTTCTGGATAAACTTCTTCCTCCACTTTCTCCTACTTCTAAAATCTGAAAGCAACTGGGTTTGTGCCACTGTAGCAACAGTGTCCATGTTTTATGTCCTTTACAATCTCTCGAACTTGAAATAAATTGGGATCAAAAATGTCAGTAAGTTGATTCATAACTACTGTTTCATTGGACCATGGTACTATTCCTGGCAAAAATCAGTAAGAGATCAAATGGAAATATTCCAGGAGACTTATTTGAGAAAAATACTTCTTTCCATTGAAATTATTCCCTGTGATTATGTTGCAAAGTCAAGATTTTCATTCATCTGTCTCTAAAGATATCATTTTTGATATATTCATGTTTTTGTTGAGCTCTCAATTTTCTCCTCACCAGAAGCCTCTATATTCCATTTGTGATAGGAGTCCTATCAGCCTTTCTTCTTTTCAACTCAGGTTGCTGAAGGCCTCTTAATTTGATCAATTATCCCAGCTGTCACTTTCTGAACAATACTATTTTTTATGGCAGTTGTCAACTCCATTTAATGCAACCAAAGGGGGGAAAAAAAATCCCTAGAAAAATCTAAGCTGTCACTCAAAGACAACTCCACCACACTTCTGGCAGACTACAGAGAAATTATCTAATTTGATAATTTTGAATTGGTAATAAAATGGATCAATTTTAATACCATCATGAGTAATAAGAACTCCGGCGATACAGCAGTCCTGTCCTATTGACAGTTTCACTTTCTGTGGTTTACTTGCAGCCAACCACAGTTTGAAGGTATTAAATAGAAAATTCCAGAAATAAACAATTTTTAAGTTTTAAATTGTATGCTGTGAGTAATGTGATGAAATCTCATGTCATCCTGCTCTGAAATCTCAGGCCAGATAGCTCTATAAATCTTGGTCAAGGTACGAAGTCATCATACATTTTCATAGTTTTCATAGGAGGAAAAGCTTTCAAACTGTCCTAAACGGATCTAAACCTCCTAGAGTTCAGGCTAAAATATACCACCTTTCACAGTCAAATTAAATAGAATCACAAACATTCAAATTGTTCCTTTTTTAAAATTTCTCTGCAATACAATCAATGCTGATGAAAACATCTATTTAACTGGCTCAAAAATAAACCTAGAGCCAAGAGTGAAGTCAGAGAAAAACAAATATTGTATATTAATGCACATATGTGGAATCTAGAAAAATGGTACTGATGAATCTATTTGCAGGGCAGGAATAGAGACACAGACGCAGAGAACAGACTTGTGGACATAGTTGGGGAAGGAGAGGGTGGGACAAACTGATAGACAAGCATTGACACATACACACTGCTGCTGCTGCTGCTGAGTCGCTTCAGTCGTGTCCAACTCTGTGCGACCCCATAGACGGCAGCCCACCAGGCTCCCCCGTCCCTGGGATTCTCCAGGCAAGAACTCTGGAGTGGGTTGCCATTTCCTTCTCCAATGCAGGAAAGTGAAAAGTGAAAGGGAAGTCGCTCAGTCGTGCCCAACTCTTAGCGACCCCAAGGACTGCAGCCCACAAGGCTCCTCTGTCCATGGGGTTTTCCAGACAAGAGTACTGGAGTGGGGTGCCATTGCCTTCTCCACACATACACACTACCATATGTTAAACAGATAGCAAGTGAGAAGCTACTCTGAAACAAAGGCAGCTCAACCTGGTGTTCTTCCACAACCTGGAGGGGTGGGATGGAGTGGGGTGTGAGAAGGAGGTCCAAGAGGGAAGGGACATGTATATTTGTGGCTGATTCACATTGTTGTACAGCAGAAACCAACACAACATTGTAAAGCAACTATCCTCCAATTAAAAGTAAATTTAAAAATACAGTATTATAAAGTAAAATAAAGTAAAAAAAAAAGTTAAAAAAATATTAAAAATTAAAAAATAATAAAAAAATAAAAAACACCACAGGATATGTGCCAGCTAACAACTGTTACATAAATTTGAGAGAAAACAATTTACTTGAGAGAAAACAATTTATTTCATTTTATTTATTTATTTATTTATTTATTTTAGTTCTCTGTGTATTTTGGATGGACTTCCCAGGAGGCTCAGTGGTAAAGGATATGCCTGCCACTGCAGGAGACACAGGAGATGTGGGTTTGACCCCAGGGTTAAGACTCCTGGAGAAGGGTATGTCAACTGACTTCATTATTTTCGCCTGGAAAATCTCACGGACAGAGAAACTTGGTGGGTTACAGTCTGAGGGGGTCACAAAGAGTCAAACATGACTGAGCAACTGAGCATGCACACGTATACTTTGGGTAACAGTTCTTTATCAGATGTGTCTTTTGAAACTATTTTCTCCAAACTGTGGCTTGTCTTCTCAGTCTCTTGACATTGCCTTTCACAGAGGAGAAGTTGTTAATATTAATGTAGTCCAGTTTATCAATTACTTCTTTCATGAATCTTGCTATTGGCATTGTATCTAAGTAGTCATTGTCTTACCCAAGATTATCTAGGTTTTCTTCTACATTATCTTCTGGGAGTTTTATAGCTTTTCATTTAACATTTTGGTCTGTGATCCATTTTGAGTCTATTTTGAAGGTTTAGTAGGTAATTTGTGATGATTGTCCCATGACTGTCATTCATAAACCAGTGAGTCCTTGAGAATGTGAAATGACTTCCCCAGGGATTTGCTGTGACTTTTGCAAGTTCATTTTCTTTTTCTTTTTTTTTTTTTGCATTGGATATCCAGTTGTTCTAGCATCATTTGTTGAAGAGACCTATCCTTACTCTGTTATGTTGTTTTTGTTCCCTTATCAAAAATCTATTTTGTATCTTAATAGAGGTCTATTTCTGGGCTATTTCTGATATCAATCTATTCGTCTATTCTTTTGCCAATACCACATCTTCTTGATTACATTTTTATAGTGAGCTTATAAGTCTTGAAGTTAGACAATGCCATCTTCCAGCTTCAATCTTCTCTTTCAATACTATGTTGGCTATTCTGGGTCTTTTGCCTTTTCATATAAACTTGAGAATTGTTTGTTGAAATCCATGAAATAACTTGGTGAGAGTTTGATTAAGATTGCACTGAACCTATAGATTGTTGAGAAGAGCTAACATCTTCATAATATTGAGTCTTCCTATCCATGATTACAGAATACCTCTCCAATTGTTTAGTTCTTTTTTATCTCATTTAATTCACTTTTATTTTCTAAGTTTTCTTTAAAATTATTTATGCTGTGTCCATTTATAGGATTAATGGCTTAGTCATTCAATTATCCATTCGTTCTGTTAGAGAAGCAGATACTGCCTATTGAAATGCCAGAATGTAGTTTATTCATCATTATTTTTCTAAAAAATTAAGTAAAAGAGCTACTCATGAATGTATTTCTGTTTTAGTCTTCTTTGATAATAAAATAAATATTTCTTAACTATGTAGAACTCAGGATTTATATAAAGGTACATATAAGAATCGATAGAAAAAGAATGAAATGCTTGGTTCTAATTTTTCAGAAATAAATACAAAGTTAAATTTATATTAAGTAGGAAAAAAAAATCTTCCACTCTGGTGTTCCAGGGCTGGGTATCATACTCCAGGCTCTTCATTCAGTAAAGAAAATCAATGAAGTCTTCCTAACATCATTATCTATAAAACAAGCTCAAGTTTTACTGTATCTTCAACACTAATTGGGCTCTATCACTGTAATTGTTAGATAATTGAGGTAAAAATTTGAATTTTAGGTAACTGGCATAAATTTAACAATTTTGGAATACCAATTATAGTTGCTAGCTTGCAATGATCATCCTATAGTTGTCATTCATACACCGGTGAATGTCTTAAGAATATGAAACTATTTCCCCAAGGATTTGCTGTGATTTTTGCAAATTCACAATCACAGGAACTTCTAGGATATAGAGCAGTCACATTCTATAACAAATGTCAACAGTTCCTCACCATAGCGTACATTGAAAACAGAAGATTTCAACCACCCCACACCTATTAAGATGGCTACAATGAATGAAACAAACAGAAAACAACAAATGTTGATGAGAATATTGAGAAATTTTCAATGGCTGGTGGGAGTGTAAAATGGTTCAACCACTGTGAAAAACAATATGGCAATTCCTCAAAAGATTAAACACAGAATACCTTGGTATAGCATTTCTGGCTACATATCCAAAAGAACTGAAAGCAGGGTCTCAAAGAGACCCAGGTTCATAGCAGCATTACAACAGCCATAGGTGGAAACAACTCAAGTATACATAAGTGAATGAATGCATAAGCAAAATGTGGTGCTTATGCGAAGGAAAATTATTCAGACTTAAAAAGGAAGGATATTCTGACACAAGCTACAACAAAAAGGAATCTTGAGGACATCATGCTGAAACAGCCCAGTAACGGAAAAGACAAATAATGTATAATTCCACTAATATAAGGTACCTAGAGTAGTAAAATTCATAAAGACAGAAAGAATGGTGGCTGTCAGGGGCTGGGTTGGGATGGAGGATAATAGAGAGTTGTTGTTTACTAGATATAGAGTTTTAGTTTTGCAAAATGAAAAGACCTCGAGATGAGTGCTGGCAATGGCTACACAGCATTGTAAATGTACTTAATACCTATGAATTGTTAATACCTATGTATTAATGGTTAAGATAGTAAATCCTGCATTGTATTTTAACAACCAAAAATAAAAGTAAACTAAAAAAGAGACTTCCTAATTCAGGACTATTTCATATACCATACCACACTCTGCAGTGATGGGAATATAAAATAATTGGTAGATGATTCTATATTTTAAGGTTGCTAATAATAGTGATCATTATTTGAGTGATTTCTATGTTCAGCACTTAAATGATCATGTCCTTTAGTTCTTATTCCAGAAGAAGTGAGGACTATTAGTACCCAAAGTTTACAGATAGAGAAACTAAATTTTAGAGCACTGATGTACCTACCCAAAATCCTACAGTTCAGTGGTTGAAAATGATTTTGCACTGAAGTCTATTTGTCTCTCCAATCCATAAGCAAATTATGATTACTCAAGCAATCATTTTTCCAAAGTATAAAATGATACATGTAATTATTTAACAAAATATTGTAATAAACTTTGCATGAAAGGCTTTGCATATTTAGTTATTAACAAGTATAGTAAAATCTTGCTCACTATTATGCCTGACACTGACAAGTGGACATTTGAAAGTGTAAGCATTGTTAATCTCGTATTGGGACCAGCAATCTGGCAGCTTGAGCAACTGATATTTCTGCTTCTTTTGCTGACAGTGTAGTTTTGGACATCGAGTCAAACTTTTCACTAGTAATATTGTATAACATTTTCTTTTCACTCACAGTGTAGTATATTGGAAAGTGGTTTGCAATGAGGCTTGGTTTTAATTTTAACAGGTGACCAAGCTATATGACTTGGGAAATATTATTTCTTTAAGTCTAGTTTTCTTACTATACACAGAGAATTGTGCATCCTTCAGAGAGCAGATTCACAACTCTATTTCAGTGAAAAAACATAAGAGTTGACAATGCAGCTATTTATCTTGAGTTCTAAGGATCAACATTACAGATTGATCTAAATTAGTATTCAATATTTTCCAAAACAAACTTTAAGGTGTAAGGTTTTAAGTCATATAAGCATGTCTAACTGAACAATTATTGCTCTCCAAAATAAGAATAACTAAATAGAATTTATAAGAAAACATTTGAACCATACTGTTTGTCAAGAGAAGTTTTACATTCTATTTGTATTTATTTCTACCTTTAGGAATATCACTAGGAAAGACAAAGAATTCGCAGCCACAATGTTTACTTTCTTTCCTGTCCTCTTGCACATTGCATTAACCCTCCCCACTCCATCATTCTATCATCATCTTGACAGCTTCCAAGCTATATTTCATCCTTTCCTTTTCATCACCATCCTTATTTTCTACATTCCTTCAAGAAGCAAAAACAACTCTCTCTTCTCAATCACAAATAATTTAAGAAATCCCTATACATATACCTGTTCCTTAAGTCAAGCATCTTGATTTGACTTTAAAAATATATAAACAAAAAATTAGCCTTAAAATATCCACTCTTTAAAACCACTGTATATAATTTGTTATCAAATTTAACATGTTAATTTTATATTAACATCTATTTACACAAATTCAAAAGTTCATTTTGAGGGGAAATTTTAAATGTGAATAGACCCAGTGCAAACTGAGGACACACTTTGGTGACTCCTAATCAGAAAAAGTTACTAATTTGTGGAGTTAGCTATTGTAACAATATTATTTGGCCCATGCACCTCTGCATAAAGGGGACGCATGGCATTCTTATTCTTGTGATCTTCCCTCCTACAAAAGAAAGAGGTTGGCAGAAATTATCTTTCTTCAAGATAGGAAATGTTAGACCTATGGCTTCAGTTCAGTTCACTTCACTCACTCAGTCGTGTTCGACTCTTTGTGACCCCATGAATCACAGCATGCCAGGCCTCCCTGTCCATCACCAACTCCTTGGAGCTCACTCAGACTCACGTCCATCGAGTCAGTGATGCCATCCAGCCATCTCATCCTCTGTCGTCCCCTTCTCCTCCTGCCCCCAATCCCTCCCAGCATCAGAGTCTTTTCCAATGAGTCAACTCTTCGCATCAGGTGGCCAAAGTACTGCAGCTTCAGCTTTAGCATCATTCCTTCCAAACAAATTCCAGGGTTGATCTCCTTCAGAATGGACTGGACGGATCTCCTTGCAGTCCAAGGGACTCTCAAGAGTCTTCTCCAACACCACAGTTCAAAAGCATCAATTCTTTGGCGCTCAGCGTTCTTCACAGTCCAACTCTCACATTCATACATGACCACAGGAAAAACCATAGCCTTGACTAGATGGACCTTAGTCGGCAAAGTAATGTCTCTGCTTTTGAATATGCTATCTAGGTTGCACATAACTTTTCTTCCAAGGAGTAAGCGTCTTTTACTTTCATGGCTGCACTCACCATCTGCAGTGATTTTGGAGCCCCCAAAATAAAGTCTGACACTGTTTCCACTGTATCCCCATCTATTTCCCATGAAGTGATGGGACCAGATGCCATGATCTTCATTTTCTGAATGTTGAGCTTTAAGCCAACATTTTCACTCTCCTCTTTCACTTTCATCAAGAGGCTTTTTAGTTCCTCTTCACTTTCTGCCATAAGGGTGGTGTCATCTGCATATCTGAAGTTATTGATATTTCTCCTGGCAATCTTGATTCCAGCTTGTGTTTCTTCCAGTCCAGCGTTTCTCATGATGTACTCTGCATAGAAGTTAAATAAGCAGGGTGACAATATACAGCCTTGACGTACTCCTTTTCCCATTTGAAACCAGTCTGTTGTTCCATGTCCAGTTCTAACTGTTGCTTCCTGACCTGTATACAGATTTCTCAAGAGGCAGGTCAGGTGGTCTGGCTTCAACTACTCTACAAATCCTTTTCCTAGGCATCCTATAATGAAATTCTCCTGACCACATGCATACAGGTAGATGTCAGAGAATTAATTACATAAAGCAAAATAGGAAGAATCCTTTGGAAAGTGTTTGATAAAATTTTCTATTATAGATTGGAAATATTTTTATATTATATCAAAAATATATTGAACTAAGTATTGATTATAAGACTTGAACAAAGTGAACTCTAATATTTTGTCATCTTTGAAGAGTTAGCTAAGCATATCAGTGAAAGTGCCAGAATCTTATAAGGATGTTCTTTGATCTCTGTATAAAAGAGCAGAGATAAATATATAAAAAATGACTATGATATCATCTATGTGAGAGATCAGAAAAAAGAAAATTCCAGCCACTTAGAAACTGGAACACTGGTCTTTAAGAAGTGCTACGCTATTAAGTTTCCTTCATTTCATTATACATTTTCACTTGGAAGACTTTATAAAAGATATGTGTGAATAATCCACAGGTATGTTCAATAAATACATAAACCTTAATAAAAAGAAATAAAGACATCTATCTTGTATAGCCTGCAGATTGTCTCCAATTAGGCAAATCCTCTTATTACAATTCTATTCTTTATAATCTGTTACACAGTGTTAGAAATTTTTATCAAAACAGGTCTCCTGATTGATTTATCTAGAAGAGTGGTTCTTATCCTCTTTTGGAAACATAATACTTCATATTTTAACTTTCCTCTAGGACCTTAATTGTCAGCAATTTTTTACTAAATCAACTGCAAATGATATTAGAAAAAAATTTATAGAGGAATTTTAGGCAGATTAGGCATTTTAATCAGTTATTCAGTTCTCCTTTCAATGACAACACAGCTAGGGGATATGGCTTCCAAATGTTTTAGTCTTTTGTCCTCAATGTGAAGCTACTTCATGTTGAGAAAAACCAAACAAACAAGCACCTAACACATTAAGGTGCAGAAATGTTTTTTAAGAAACTATTTCACAATCTGTTTGCTCTAAATCTCACATGGAACTGACAATATTAAACAATGGTTACAAAACAGAAATTGTTTCTCATACTTCCCCATTTGCAAACCTTTTCCACACCTTAAAGTCTTTGTTGCTTAGTATCATTGATTTTTTTCCCTCCATTCACCTTGGCAGTGACCCCATAAGCAATCCAAAGATCCATCATTAGTGTTTTTCTAATTGAGACTCAGTTTCACAATTAAGCTTAGAAAATCATGAATAAAAAAGTCATAATTCTCTATAAAATCCAAGTGATATTTAACACAGAATCCTGTGGAAAAAGTATTTGTTTTCTTGTTATATAAATAACTTGAGAACTAAAAATGCAATGTATTACATAAACAAAGATGGCTTGGCTTAAGAGCAATTATTTTCTAAGAACACATTGTATCTTGTATAAATTCTGTGATGGCCACCAGTGTGTCAGTCTTGGGTGGGTTGCATTTCACTGCTGATGTATTTAAGCTTTTTATTTAATTCAAATATGACCATTAGGGATGTTGGTTTTTCAATGTTTTAGTCTTGGAGGCCCAACAAATCTGCAGCCAATGAAAACTCATTCTTTTAGTTTCATGCCCAAAATATATCATCATGTAACTTTAAAAGATCATACTTTTTATTGCAATATCAGATGGGCTACGTTTGTTACCTCCCAGCAGATTAACCTCCAAGGCTGTACCAATTCATTAAACATGCACATCAGTCACCAGACTGTAGTATAATTTATTGCAATTAAGCACTTCTGTGTTGGGGAACCAAAATAAGATTGTCCATTATCAGTGCTGTTAATGGTTTTCTGAACAGTTGCCAGTTCATTCACCCCACCCACCCTTCAATAATAAAATAATTTTGACAAAGGACCCATGTTTCAACATTTTTAATAAAAACAAAATAGAAAAACCATCAGTAACTGAGCAGTAAAGTTTCCTTTCTCTTTCTTCTTTGCCAAAACTAACAGAAAGGAAAATGTCAGTCTGGATTCTTGCCAAAAAAAGAGGAAATTGAATGGTCTCAGTTTTGATTCTTTGACTAGTAGCTTTGTATACATAGAATGCTTGGCTCTTGGGCTCATTTTGACAGAACTGAAACAGATAAGAGGTTTTGAGGACTACATTCTGCAATTTATAGACCTTGATTCTGTTTAAGATCTTTCAATACCACATAACAAATCAATGTGATTTAGAAAATAACGTTGTTTCTGCCATTGACATAAGCCATATGTGAACTGCTAAGCTACTACACAAGCCACAGCCATAAATTTTGGTCACTTGCAGGAGATTCCTTATTATTTGGAGGCTCAAAATAACTCAAACCATTATCATCTTGAGTGATGTCTCACTAAACTGCTGCCTGGTAATGGGCTGAAAGGTCTCTCACACTACAGACAGATACAGCTATTCTTAAATAAATTTCCCAGGTAATTCATTTAAAATAATAGGACAGTAGCCTGTTTTAAATATAACAGATTTTGATATATCAAATCATTAAACGTCCCTTTCACAGACACTATGAATGTAATCTACACAAGTCATATATCTGACATAGACAATGTTTGATCCAGATAGCAGAGTGATTAATCACACACAAAAAATTAACAACTAAAGTAAGTGTGGCAATTTGTCTTTCTGCAGAAAACAAAATGTGCTCATGCTGTTCTATTAAACTTTGGCTGTCTCACTAAGAAGCAAGGGGAATGCTCACTATTTCTGTTGGAAACAGCTGGATTAGCATATGTGGTAAAAAGGATAGCTGAAATGGTAAATTTGTCCACTGGGTGGAAATTTTTCTATTTTTTAGCCTCTTTTTACAGTATATACAATGTATAGGAGAGAGATTGTTTACTCAGTATGAACCTAATTTCAGATAAAAAATAAATCTAAATCATTAAAACCCTCTTCAGACTCAACCAATTATTTTGTTTCAAGTATACATATACATTTAGAAAAAAAATTTTCAGCATCAGTATTTTTAACATCAAAGTCACTATTAAGTTTCTCTTGTAATTGTGGAGGGAAGCACTTATCTGACAAACAAAATGAGATTAGATTATGTTAAGAACAAGTTTCCAAAGACTACTCAGAAGCTACTACTCAAAAAGTAGTCTTTAAAGGAATTCTAGTCTCTACATTTTTTTCTTTTCTCTTAAAATGTTCATTTTTATCCAAAGCTAGTCTCTACAAAGCACCATTCAACTCCTTAGCCAATTTCTGAAATCACTTCAAATCCTCCTTCAAAATAATTACATGAGATATACTTAATCACTTTAGAGAACTTTAATCCACCCATATCCTAGAAAGTTGGTTTCAAAATGCATGTCCAGTTAACCCTAAATATTCATATAATATTCACTAAAGCTAAGAACAACCATATCATTGCTATCATTAATAATGCTAATTATTAAGCTAAACAAATTAATTATTTTTTAAAACATATTCATTCTTCAGAGTTAAATATTTTGAGATAATTGGTTATTTTAAAAGATCTGCTTTATTAAAAAATGATACCATATGAAAACTACAAGAAAGTCTTGGATTTTTGGTGTGAAAAGTAAATACTTTTAAACGTTAACCATTCAAAATACAAAATATTTATTAAACTAGGATTTGAAATCAACATCTATCCTGTTATCTAAAATATTATTTTTCAAATTTAAGAAGTGCACACAAACACAACTCAAAAATAGCAGTTGCTGAAGTTTGAAAATAAGAAAAAACTATTTTTCATTTTATAAACGTAACATAAAAGACATATATGCAGATGACACCACTCTTATGGAAGAAAGCAAAGAATTAAAGCCTCTTGATGAAAGTGAAAGAGGATAGTAAAAAAGTTGGCTTAAAACTCAACATTCAGAAAACTAAGACCATGGCATATGGTGCCATCACTTCATGGCAAATAGATGGGGAAACAGTGGAAACAATGACAGACGTTATTTATTTATTTATTTATTTATTTTGGACTCCAAAATCACTGCAGATGGTGCCTGCAGCCATGAAATTAAAAGATGCTTGCTCCTTGGGAGAAAAGTTATGATCAACCTGCTGCTGCTGCTGCTAAGTCACTTCAGTCGTGTCCGACTCTGTGTGACCCCATGAACAGCAGCCCACCAGGCTCCTCTGTCCACAGGATTCTCTAGGCAAGAATACTGCAGTGGGTTGCCATTTCATTCTCCACATGACCAACCTAGACAGCATATTAAAAAACAGAGACATTACTTTGCCAACAAAGGTCCGTCTATTCAAGGCTATGGTTTTTCCAGTAGTCATGTATGGATGTGAGAGTTGAACTGTAAAGAAAACTGAGCAGAGAAGAATTGATGCTTTTGAACTGTGGTGTTGGAGAAGACTCTTGAGAGTCCCTTGGACTGCAAGGAGATTCAACTAGTCCATCCTCAAGGAAATCAGTCCTGGATATTCACTGGAAGGACTGATGCTCAAGCTGAAACTCCAATACTTTGGCCACATGATGCAAAGAACTGACTCAATTGTAAAGACCCTGATGCTGAGAAGATTGAAGGTGGGAGGAGAAGGGGACGACAAAGGATGAGATGGTTGGATGGCATCACTGACTCAATGGGCATGAGTTTGAATAAACTCCAGGAGTTGGTGATAGACAGGGAAACTTGGCGTGCTGCAGTCCATGGGGTCACAATGAGTCGGACATGACTGAGCAACTGAACTGAACTGACTGAAAAGATATATAACATACTATATATGTATGTATACATTTAAACTTGTATATAATACTTTGGGCTTCCCTGGTGACTCAGATGGTAAAGAATCTGCTTGCAATATGGGAATCCCAAGTTTAATCTCTGGGTTGGGAAGATCCCCTGGAGAAAGGAATGGCTACCCACTCCAGTACTCTTGCCTGGAGAATTCCATGGACAGAAGAGCCTGGTGGGCTACAGTCTATGGAGTTGCAAAGACATGACAAGTTGTCTGACAAGTTGTCAGATGTGACAGGACTAAGGGAGAAATAAAATCTAAGATACAGATCCCAGGACAAAGAACTTACAACATCATTAAGAAAATAAAAGAAATATTCATTAAGGCCTCTGTCCAGTGGGAAACGGTTTTGGTTTGTTATGGATTACATTTGTTATGGACCAAGTTTGAAAGAAAATAATTTGACTGTCCAAGGTGGAGCAATTTCCTGGAGTGAAACGTATAGAGTAAAAGCAGGAGGGATGAAGGTTCACCCCATAGGTGAAAGGGAGAGAGAGAAGCCAGACAGAGTAGTCAGTAAGGTGAAAACTGGGTCAAGTCACCGATAAAGAAAAGCTGAATGAAACCTCAGTGTGAAGCCATCATTTCCTAATTAGAAGTATGCTTGGCTAGGATGTAGAGGATGAAGTGGCAGAGAAAGGCTAACACTAATTTTGGTGGATGTGTTGTAATAAGTAGTAGTCTTAAGGGAGTTTAGAAAGTCACTATACATTAGAATTACATAAATATATAATGTAACCAATTAAAGATGTGGAGGTGATACGTGATTACTGAGATTTATAATATCATCTTATTTTCAAATGAATGGTCCAATGTTAATGTTACATTTGGAAATCAAGGAGGAAAGTGGATACCGTGCTTTGTTCATTTCTACTCTGGAGAAAATATAAGGATGCTGAGGTTATGCTTCTTACACAGCACTGAATAGGATGTACTCAGAAAATAACCCCCCAAAACTAAGTCCCTTTAATATACAGATGACAGCTTATTACCTAAAGGATAGGTAGTGATTACCTAAAGAATAGATGTGTGTGTAGCAATGGAGTGTTTTAAATGAGATACTACTACTGATTGAGAGATTACATTAACATAAGGCAAACACTATTCTGATTAGGCAGGACCTTGCACAACATTCATCTTTACCCTTTTATGCCTCTGGAAACAGAGCTGGGTTCCCTAAACTCTGGGTGTCGGACCTTAGCAGACAAGCATAAGAGTAATATACTATAAATTCCAGGCAAATAGGATTAGCAAGACCTGCTTGAGAGTTGGGGCGAGGAGCTGGCATGTTGGAATGGCTTCTAGAATGTGAACTTTGCTGGATGGTATGTCTGCAAGTTGGCTGACAGATGGAAAGAGGACTTTCCAGAGGAACAGAAACATGCAGAGAAAATTAAATAGGTGCTTCCTTCTTTTCTGTCCTTCCTTCCTTTTTTCCTTTCTCCCTCCCTCCTTTCCACTATACCGGGTACATATAATTTTCAAGAAATTGTCAGGAAAGGACTTGGAGCTGCTGGCATTGAAACACCCCGTTCCTCCCCTGAGGAGAAACTGAACTGACTAACATTTTCACCATGATCAAATGAGGAAACCCAACTAATACCAAAGTCACTGTGATTTTACCTTTTCACTGTCTTTTAACATATCCCCAACACAAGTGAGACAAGGTAGACAGACATTCTGTTTCCACCAACCTGTAACTAACCTGAGATTTTAGCATTCCCTTGTCTTAAGGCTGCCTCTCAGAGGTTCAGGCCAAGGACACCAGGGTGGATCTGTGGACTTCACAACATCTATGAACTCATTCAAACACTGTAGCACCAATGAGATCTCAAAAATGGAACGGTGCAGAACTTAATTTATATGCCTCAGAGGGATTAAGAATAGAGTTCAGTCTGCCAGGATTCAGGACTCTGGTTCCGTACAGTCTAGGTACTAAAGACCTGGGGCTGAACTGTCTCCCCAGCTATAATTATGGAAGTCGTGTATGGCAGAAAAATGCTATAATTAAAGTCACAAAATGTTTTTTATCGTAATTTTCTTTTATTGGTGTATAACTTTGTGAAAAAATATGCTCTGGTTTGTCTGAAATTTTCTTCTCTGGCATTATACATTTCTTTAAAAAGACTTGTATAAATAGTGGGTCAAGTCCTCTGGAACTAAGAAGGTATGAAAAAATTACAAAATAATTAGAGGAGTGAATGCTTTTATTTTCAAGCTGAACTTTGTCTTACCAAAATGTCTCACGTCTTCCCGTGATATTTCCTGTTGTTAGGTGAGTTCCCTTGAAAAGTTACCGCAATGTTTTCTTGTTGTTAGACTATAATAACTAAAAAATGGTGTTTAAGAATTTTAAAAAAGAATGTAGAGGAGAACAACAGATTGTTAACGTGAACACTTTCCTCCAAAGAAGCATTCTGTCTTGCATTCCATAAATTCTGATTGTGCATGTTTTCTTTCTCCTATTTAACTGTAATTCCATGATGCTAAGGTTGATGTGAAAAGTGTCCTCTTTGAACCTATGACACCTGGAACAATACCCTGCATCTGATAGGTCCTTGAACAAATATTATTGATCCCCTCAATCCAGGAAGATGTCTAACTTCCCTGAAAATTCTTATTATTTGTAAGTTAACTGCAATTTTCATAGGCGAAATAATATTCATGGATCTGAAAATATAAACTTAAATAACTTAAAGCACATGGGAAATATGACACTGGGATTTTTGTTGTCTACCTTGTTTGCAGAAATCAAGCAAATAAAATCACCTAATTAATTAAAGGGAAAAATTATAATGGTTCAATAACTATAAATAACTGTCAGTCATTTGTATTAATAGAAGGAAACGGAAGGATGAACAATCCAAGCTGACAGATTCTCCCAGGACAGCTTGCCCTCTGAATCAAGTGATTTTGTTTTTATACTGACATTTGACTAAGATGGAATCTGCTCCTCTGGGGATCCCCTGCAAGGCAAATAATAACATCCTACTGTAACAACACTACACAGGAGGCTCAATAAAGTTGTTGAGTTTCTTCAACCCTTTTCCGTCTCCATATCCCACCCCATGCTGGGCATATATCATTGTGGGACATGTTTTATAAAATTTTCTCTCTTTCGCTTCTCCCCAAAGTACTGCAAGTAGTTGTTTTCAATCTTAAAAGAAAAAAAAAAATTTTAAGTTAAAGGTGGAAATGACAACAAGAATGCCAAACACAAGATATATACAAGATATATGTAGTTAATGATTTTTCCTTGAGGAGTCACATAGTGAATCTAGTGGCTAGCTGTGACTGTAATGCAGGTATTTATCCCAGATAAAAAGATATGAGTGTGTGGCCTAGACTTGGATATTCACTAGAGTGAAAGTGTTTTTTCCCTAGACCCTATTATGGAAAGAGCATTTTATGATCCTACAAATTAAAAAGAAAATCTTAACAGTTTTACTTATTATTAGTGGAGCTAATAATCACAGAAGTTGTAATTTAAAATATTTTTCTCAATAAAACTAAACTGTGCTCCAAGAGCTTTCTGGCAGACTCTGAAATATAACAAAGAAGCTTTGTTCATCTCAATGTGCTCAGAAAAATAGAAATTTAATCCCATAGAAATATGATTACATTTTAAATTTGACATTTCAACCTGTAATATTTAGACCAATAAGGGTATGTGCTCAGTCACTTCAGTCATGTACAACTCTGTGACCCCATGGACTATAACTGACCAGGTTCCTCTGCCCATGGGGATTCTTCAGGCAAGAATACTGGAGTGGGTTGTCATTTGCTCCTCCAGAGGATCTTCGCAACCCAGGGATCAAACCCACATCTCTTGCAACTTCTGCACTGGCAGGTTGGTTCTTTACCACTACACCACCCATATGTCATGGCCTAAATTTGAAATCAGAATGAATCAATAAAGTAGAGGGTACAAATATCAAGAAGACAAAATGACATGTCTGTTTAGTTCTCCTCTCCTTCTCAGTGCCTAGAGCGATGTCTAATGTGCAGAGTAGCTCTTTAAAAAATATTTATGAAATGAATGAATATTCTACAACACAGCGTCAGGCTTTTCATTCAGAAAAAGGAATAAGTTGAAGGGAATTAAAAATCAAGATCCTCTCCCAATATTAAATTCTCCTGCCAGTCACTGAAGTCAACCTCTGAAATTCTGAACTATCTGCATCTGAGTGCATGTCAAGGGAGGTGAGGCGGGGCCGGGTAGGGGGGCAACGTGTGTGCACATGAATTAATGATGTCAGTCAGGTTGATTGTGACCCAGTTACAACTTCTGACCCTTACGAGCAAAGAATACATGTTGTTCCACTATTGGATATATTTTTCTCCTCACTATATACAAACACACACTGTAATACTGATGATCTTATAAAATAAACAAGCCAAACAATTCTCTAGATCTTAAATGGTCCCCATAGAAAACTTTCCATTTCTCTGTTTCCCTTTCCAGCAAAGCTCCTCAAAATACCTCCTCCTTACTCTCTCCAGTTTCTCACCTTTCACTTTCCATTCACTCGTCAGCAGCATTTGACATGATGATCACCCCTACTCCCCGCTTTCTGAAACCCTTTTCTCCAAGGGCTCACAGCCCTTCTACCTCAATGCCTACTCCTTCTCATTCGCATATGCTGTGTCCTCCTCATTGGAGGTGACTGTCTAACATCAAAGCAGAAATGCTGAGTTGAACAGACAATTCCTTTCTATTTCATTCACAAACACTTACCACAGTGGCCTTTTTGCTCATTCTTGAACTGGTCAAGTTCATTCTAGACTCAGAACCTTGTATCTGCTATCCTATCAGCTTAGAACACTATTCTTATAAGTAGCCCTCACCCCCTGTGTATCTCTACTTAAATATCACTATCATGGAGAGATCTTTTCTCATCATTATTTTATGGAGCCTTTTTCTTCATATTCACTGCTAAACCATGACCCTGCTTTATTTTCTTCATAATATTTGCTGAAAATAATGTTATTTTCATATATTTATCTATCAGTTTTTATACTGTCTCTCTCCCAGATTAGAATGTAATAACTATGAAGTTAGAATTCTGTTTTGTTCACTTTCACTGTTTTGGTGCCCAGAATGGTGCTTGTCCTACTATGCTGCTGCTGCTAAGTCGCTTCAGTCATGTCCGACTCTGTGCCACCCTGTAGATGGCAGCCCACCAGTCTCCCCCATCCCTGGGATTCTCTAGGCCAGAATACTGGAGTGGGTTGCCACTTCCTTCTCCAATGCATAAAAGTGAAAAGTCAAAGTGAAGTTGCTCAGTCGTGTCTGACTCTTAGCGACCCCATGGACTGCAGCCTACCAGGCTCCTCCATCCATGGGATTTTCCAAGCAAGAGTACTGGAGTGGGGTGCCATTGCCTTCTCCTGGCCTACTATAGGGCTCAATAAATATTTGTTGATGGAATGAATGAAGAAGTATTAGCACCAAATTCCAGATGTCTATCATTTTGGTTTCCTACTATCCTACATTTAATTAAATATTAAACAAAAATGTTTTGCTATCTACTACCTACCATGGGAATGGTGTGCATGTGTGTGCATGTGCGCATGATGTGGTGGGGACTAGGGAGGGTGTATCCCAACACTGGAGTAGAAAATGTCAACCCACTCCAGGATTCTTGCCTGGGAAATCCCATGGACAGAGGAGCTTGGCAGGCCATAGTTCATGGGGTCACAGAAGAATCAGACACAACTTTGCAACTAAACAACAATGCCAACATTATACCCCTCAAAGAACTTAGAGTTTGTATATACATAAAAGTTAATAATAACATAAAGCAGCATATGGAAAATGCAACAAACATATCTCTTTGTTCATTCATTCAACAAATATTTGTTACACATCTCCAAAGAGCCTGTACTAAGAAAGGCAACAAAAAGCAGAAAGAAAGAAAACAGGAAGAAGATAAATCATAGGGGATACATGGCAGTAGTCCAGATATATTTAAGACTTATAAGTGGCAGGTTGAATGTGACTAAATAGAGTTAATAATAGGCAAGATAAGAAAGATACTTGGTGCATTTAAAAAAACACAGTAAGAATTAAAAATGTAATGAGTAACATTTCTAAGCAAAAGAACCTGAAAAACTTCAGGCAGTAAAATATCCCATGTAAAGAAGCGCTTGCCTCAGTCACTCCCTAGAGAAGAAAGATATTTTTGTTCTGAATACATAGCATGTAGCAAAGACACAGACTCCAGAAAATTTATTTCAGGCATAAGGGGGAAACAGCCAAATACCAAGAAAAATATGTTCCAGACTATGATGATCAGATCAAATCATATTTTTATGCAATGCTATGTGGGAGCATCCTGCATGACTTCTTATTCTAAATCTTTTTCAGACATAACGAGCCAAGTTTTCATATGTAATTACTGCCCAGTTTTGAATCTGTAATGGTAGATACTATAGAATTGTCAAAAGAGGTTAACTTCAATTTTTGGCTATTTACATTCTTAGGCATTTTAAGAATTACTCTCTGGGAATATTTGACATTAACTTTGAAAAGCGTTTCACTGTGAGAAAAGTGTTAGATAGCTTACAAAACCACATGGTTTATTATTTGTGAGTGTAATAGAAATGCTGGGTTCAATATCTATTTTTCATGAGGAATATCTGTTTGCTTGTTTGATTAAATACTAAATTAAAAGTTTCCGAGCATGGTTACTATATGGCTCTAGGATAATACTTACTGTTTAACTGCATGTGAAGATTTTAGATCAATATTAGTGTTTAAAAATAAATGTGTAGACAATTATTAAGACAATGGACTGGTTCAAAATACACTAAAACATTCAGAGGGAAAAAATGTAAGGAAACAGTGTGTCCCTTTTTAAAGTCCTTGCACAGATAAAATGTCATGGTAGCAAGCTCTGAAAGATTGTTCAGTTTGGGCTTTGGTTCTTCCTAAGTTCATGTGAGCACTGATGTAGCCTCATCAGCTTGCTACAATCTTTTTACAATCTCTAAATAAATTCTCATATTCATTAACTACAAAAATGAAGAAGAGCAGTTCTCCACAGTGGTAAAGGATCGGGAAGGGCTGGTCCTTAGCAGACACAAGGAGTGGGCTGAGAAGCAGAACACCTATAAATTCTCATTTTATTAGCCTGGTTCACATCCTGCTCGACTCCTCTCTCACCCCACAAGAGAAAATTCCTGTTTACATGTACAATCTCCTTGGGACCATGGAGGAGCATGAACTGTGCTGTATGAAAAAACAGTCATATGTGGGCAAAGTAAGCTTAATAAGACCTGTGAGAGCTGTACATCTCCCAATCTAAATTCCTCTTAAGAGATCGACCATTGCAGTCCAATGAACTCAAACAGGAAACTCCTGCAAGCATCAGTACCTTTAAAAAGTTCTACAGTTAATAAACCAATAAAACTGACAGTTGAGTATAACTGACATTCTTAACAATGAAGATAGACTACCATGACTGAATGAACGTAGCTCTGTATTCTGAGTATAGCTGTATCGTTTAAAATAGACATTGTTTGATACCTATTTTGTTGTATAAGGAAACATTTCTATTCTTGATTCTGTTCTATAGAAGACTGAGATTAAATGACTTTTCAAAGTCACCTAATGGAAAAAAACATAAAGAAGCCCAAGTGTTGAAATACTCTATCCAGTCTGTCCCCTGGGATAAAGGTTATTTAACTGAATTACAAAAATATGAGGATCTTAAAGATGAAGTTGGAAATCAAATAAGATACTACAAACATGCCATGCAACTCTGTATTTAGTGGCTTAGTTTCTGGTTTTAGGTGAATTGTTTTGCTTGAACCACTCTATTGAGACATGAGAAGCTTTGAGAACAGCAAACTATGGGGGCAGAGAGCTGGACTCTAAACATGGTTCAAAAGGGGTTTTCTGGAGTCTGTTTTGAAGAGCTTTAAAAAAAGTTTAGGCAGCCATTTACCTTACAGAGTTAGTAATAAATTTGTTTTGACTTTAAGGCAAAGAGCTTATTTTCCTTTTCTAAATTTCTCACAGCTCTTACTATTATATTTATTTCATTAAGAAATATATAACCTGTCTTGCTCCCAAAAGTACTTTCAGTTGCTTATAAAAATCTGCATGATAAAATAAAACTCTAAATCTTTGATTTCTTTGAAATCAAGTAATAGACAAAATCTGGCTTATATATTGCAAAGAAACTGGAGACTAAGAACTCAGAAATAAACGTGTATATTTCTGCAAAAGGATTAAAGGTGGGCCATAGATATAGTTCTGAGTATCAGACAAACTGAAGTGAGAATATAGTTAGTTACAAAATAATAATTCTGCATAAGATAAAAATATACCTGCTATTTCAGAGAAACACACATTTTCCTACAGTGAAGTCTGCATAAAATTCTTACACAGCAAAAATTTCCCCACAGTTCCTCAGAGAGGGGACACTGAGGAGCTTTGGGGATGTCATCTTCAGTCATATCCCTATAACACACGGAGAGCTCCATAACGCTGTTCCTTTCTGTGGTTGTCCCACCATGTTCAACAGGGAATTCATGCCAAAACACAATTTAGTAAGTGCAGTTTGAAAGGACAGCCAAAACCACACCATCTATGCACACAGCTTTCTGATTGGCTAACTTTATCCAGGGATAAATTTCCATGCTATTTATCAGACTAAATGCCCTAGGATATATATCCTTCAGTCAATATTTTTAAATATTATTTCTCAGAAACAAAGTTTTGATAACAGTTAGGTCATCAAGGTTATCCTTCATAACATCCAGGAGTGTAGGGATTGCATATGGCTAATCCTGATTGACAGCTTGTCCAATCCATTTCCAAACCTGCTTCTATTGGAAACCTATGAGATTCAAGTCTGAATTGTCTCCCACTCCAACTCCACCAAAAAGTGTACCAAGGCAACATCTTTAGTTTAGATGGTGACAAGATTACTTTACAAAACAATTCTCATTATACTAAAAACACATAGATTGTATAATGCGGCCCACATAACATTAGAGTTTAAACTCTTCAAAAGTGGGTATACCAGTTTGCATCCCCACCAACAGTGTAAGAGGGTTCCTTTTCTCCACACCCCCTCCAGCATTTATTGCTTGTAGACTTTTGGATCGCAGACATTCTGACTGGCATGAAATGGTACATTATTGTGGTTTTGATTTGCATTTCTCTGATAATGAGTGATGTTGAACATCTTTTCATGTGTTTGTTAGCCATCTGTATGTCTTCTTTGGAGAAATGTCTATTTAGTTCTTTGGCCCATTTTTTGATTGGGTCATTTATTTTTTGGAGAACAGTGTGGAGATTCCTTAAAAAACTGGAAATAGAACTGCCTTATGACCCAGCAATCCCACTGCTGGGCATACACACCGAGGAAACCAGAATTGAAAGAGACACGTGTACCCCAATGTTCATCGCAGCACTGTTTATAATAGCCAGGACATGGAAGCAATCTAGATATCCATCAGCAGGATAAGAAAGCTGTGGTACATATACACAATGGAGTCTTACTCAGCCATTAAAAAGAATGCATTTGAATCAGTTCTACTGAAGTGGATGAAACTGGAGCCTATTATACAGAGTGAAGTAAGCCTGAAAGAAAAACACCAATACAGTATACCAACACATATATATGGAATTTAGAAAGATAGTAACAATAACCCTGTATGCAAGACAGCAAAAGAGACACAGATGTATAGAACAGTCTTTTGGACTCTGTGGAAGAGGGAGAGGGTAGGATGATTTGGGAGAATGGCATTGAAACATGTATAATATCATACATGAAACGAATCGCCAGTCCAGGTTCGATGCATGATACTGGATGCTTGGGGCTGGTGCACTGGGATGACCCAGAGGGATGGTATGGGGAGGGAAGAGGAAGGGGAGTTCAGGATGGGGAACACATGTATACCTGTGGCGGATTCATGTTGATGTATGGCAAAACCAATACAATATTGTAAAGTAATCAATCTCCAATTAAAATAAATAAATTTATATTTTTTTAAAAGCGGGGATCTTTGTCCATTTCCTTTATTGCTATTTTCCCAACGACTAGAAATAGTGTCTGGCATATAGTTGATATTTAACCAAAAAAATGGTAATAATTGGCTAGAAGAGTGATAAGGAATAAAGCTTTTAAGAATCATTGGTGATTAAAAATTGAACTTATATTTTATTATTAACAATGCAAATATTTATATTTAATAAATGGTAGTATGCAACATTTTTAGTGTCTACAAATAATGTTTTCTGAATATGTGAACTCAAGAATGTCTTATACTAACTTGGATGTCCCCCAGGAACCCATGATCCATTGGTTGGGCAGTACTGAATAAAAGTTTTGTTTTTATTATTTTGGCCTTGAAATTTGTCTCAAAGGATATCTGAAATTACCTACCAAGTTGCTGAGAAAATGGTGTGATTAAGTACATGGGATATATACTCTGCTGAGCTACATTTCACTCATGGATCCACTGTTCTAGCTGGATGACCTTAGGAAATATACTTCACTTCTCTGAAGTTTTTGAAAAAAGCATAATTATATCTGTACATCTAAGTGTTGTGAGGACAAATGAAATAATATATGTAAAGAGTTTCACACATACTGAGAGCTGTATAAAGTGCTCCCATTTTTACAAGAGATTCTAGGTGGATAACAAAATTTGTCATAAGACCAATTTTGGTTCCTTACAAGAAATCCGTTTCATTGACATCTTTTTCTGTGTCCTATATCAAGAGGACTGACAGCCAGAGCATTTGAAAATATTACCTGACCTGCCAGATATTCAGTAGGGAATAGGGATATTCAAAATGTAATAGGGAATTTTCCACTAACACAAATTCTTGCCATGGCATGAAGCTTCAGGTTCTGAATAAATGTAATATCTGCATTTCTCAAATGATGCTCATGAAGCTCATTGTATAAGCAATACCCTGAAGTTGGAAGTAGAAAACAAAGGAGGTCATTTTTTTAAAAAGGGCTAATAATTTCTACAGTTGTCACATTTCTCCATAATATTAAGTATTTAATACTTGGTGGCCTTCATCCATATCAGGCCACATGAACAAACAGCAGGCTTGATAGTTTCCTGGTGAATCACTGACAATCAACATGATACTAATAAATGAGCATTGTTTTAATATTTTTTTACTTAATATTTTGTTTAGGGTTATCCAAAAAAAAAGGCTAAATAATCAATGACCCTTTAGTGTGTCTATAACAAGGATTATGGGGATCTCTTTCATCTTTTCTCTTTTTTGCAACACGAGACAATAGTCTCTTTATTGCAGTTATTACTGACATTAATGCAAATATTTCTGACAAGTGGAAAATCTCCTTGTAATTAAATTTCTGTTGTACTTTAATGTTTGTTCCTTAGAAAGTCCCTGTTAACAGATTTCAAGCTGTGATAAAAATATTTTCTTCATATGTTATCAAAAGTTGTAATCTGTTTTCTTTCCTGGAAGTCATTCAAAATAGCAATAATGGAAAAGCATTTTTTTTCAACATTAGGGTAAATTGTTCTTGAATGTCAATGTAAAGTTTCAATAAAATGAAGAACTGAAAAGAATAAATTTATTTGGAAATTAAAGCCTCAGCAAATGTCACAGTCTAGAAAGTATTGACTTTGCAGAGGTGAATAGGGACACAGGGAGAGAGGTACATTGAAGAAACAGAATTTACAGGTGCTTTTAGAGCTATAGCCTTTGTCAATTAAGTTGTAGTGTTTGAATATGATACAAAGAGATTCTGAAAATAATCTCTCATTGAGCTCAACTCCTCTTTCGGCTTTTGACTAATTTACTTAAACAGAAATGGCCTATCTTAGCTTAAATTTGCAGTAACTAACAGATTTGGGAAAATGAAATTTCAGTTTTCCCAGATAATTACTTCTAAGCAAACTATGATACCAAATTTCTTCACAAATAACACTAAGTTCAAACAGACAGAAATCTGTTTTAAATCTTTATATTTGGTGTTCTCACACAACTATTTTGATCTTTTTATTACTTACTTTTTTTTAAAAAAGGGAGGCTCTCAAACAAAATCATCTTTTTTTAACAAATGAAAAAAAAAAAAAACTGCCCCAGAGAATTAAATAACTTAATTAAAGTATTAGGCTAGTTTGCCACTGCCCTAGAACAATTTAATGAAGGTTGTTGATTAATAGTCTTTACTCCACACTGTTCCTCAGTCGAGAACTCATGGTAGAACATTTTTATTCATAGATGTCTTACAGCCATGTGAATGGAGAATCCACATTTCCCAGATGGAAATCTTTTTTTTTTTTAAGTTTTAGCAATTCTTTCTCCTACTATATCTGCAGAACTAAATCATGGCCCCTGCAGAGATAAGCTATCAACTCACTGTGGACATTAGGAAAATGTATCTTTAGAACATTTGATGAAAGGAGGATTTATAGTTTATCACAAGCCACTTAGATGCACAAGTGGTAGGATGACTGAGAGACTTCTGGTTTTCATTAATAGATAAAGTTATAAAACTTGCTCCCATTTCAAAGATGAATTGCTTATTTGTAAATCCTTAAACAAATAAAAATAACTATTGAAAAGACTCAGAGGTTCAACAGACTTCAAATGGACTTGTTTGGGTTATTCGTACTTTAGGCAACAGATGGTCCCCTTCAATGAAGACAGGAAATGAATTATTATGGGAGTTCCTGATAAAGGTAAAGGTGAAACAAGAATCAGCGTCTTGTGTCTTTGGGTCTTGTGTCTTGTGTCTTAAAGAATTTGTGTCTTTACCACAAATATTTGACAAATTTTAATTTTGCCCCCACAATTTATCAAAGAAATAGTGACATGTACTCACCACTAACATTTCACTCTAACATTTCACTCTCATTCTAGGTAGTTAGCAATTCTCTTTTAAACACAACAATTTAAATTCCCAATCTGTTATTGCCATCAGAGAAAGACAGTCCTTTCCTAAGACAGACTTCAGTGTGCCCCAATCAGTTAATTCCAATCAGAAATCCCAACTCCTATATCATCACACTGAATGATGATCTAAGCCCAGAGATTTGTCTCTGGTACCATATACTTTCCTCCCCAGAGTTCTCAAGGAATCATTCCCAGGGCAAGGAAACCATATTCAGCAGTATTCTGCAACCCCTAGTCTTGAAAATTCACTTTCACTAAAATCCTGTCTCTCTTATCCATCCTACACCCACCCCTCCACGCCGCACCCCCCCCCCCACCAATACACACACATTGGTGGTTAGTCTTTAGCAAATTTGGAAAAGATGACGAACAACTGATTTTCAGTGACTTCCAATGGCACAAAATTAATGTCTCTGACAGAATTAACCAAGAAAGTTGTAGGCCATCAACACTACAGCTTCATGCCAGATACAAGAAAATTACTTGCTTCCTGAGTGGTTTGTCATATAAAAATGTGAAACTAAAGATTTTTGATTACAGTCATATCACTTAAAATGTAAATTCGAGATAGTTACTTAAGGTTTTGTAACTCATTTTTCTCATCAGTAAAATGGGGATAAAAATAGTTCCTACCTTTATAAAGTTATTACATGAGCAACGCTTCAACTATACATTTATTTACTGTTTAGCACAGTGCTCAGTAAGTAGCATTTCCCTTAGCTCCCTTTCATTTTTTAAAAAAATTCAAACAATTGAAAACGCTGAATTTCGAACACATTCACAAATCAGACTCAAGAAAAGAAAAGATATGTGGCTCTCTAAATCACTCTATTTAGAATACATTTTCTTTATGTGATAGAATATGTTTATGACATTAAATACACAGTTACCTGTACAAAACTGTTACATGATGTATTCAAAAATATATAATGTAACTAAAGAGTAAGGAAATAGAAAGGTATAGAGAAAAAACTAATGTATGAAAAGAAAGCCTTAAATTTTCTAAACATTTCAGAAATGGGTTAAATATTTGGTTCTGAGTTTTCTAGCAGCCAATATAAAGAAGGTAATGTTATTATTACATAAACCACAATGTTTACACAATAGAAACAATAGATATTGAGGATAGCAAAAGTGATTTACACACTAGTGATTACTATAACCATAATAATGTATTGAATCTTAATGGCAAACTGTAAAATTATCTAAGGATAGCAAAAATAATATAAAAGGAATTTACCCAGGGATGAATGAGACCATATTTAGGGAAAGAAAAGACAGTAAATTATTGAATTTGATAAAGCAACTCATAATATTTCTCAGTATTATTAACTAATAAATATTTAAATCTAATACTAAAGTGGTTATGTAGTATTTTAGTATTTTGATAAGTATAGTATTTTTATAATAAAGTATCAGATACTTTTATAAGTTTCTTCATTTCTCATAATTAATGTCTAATATTTAACTCATGTTGTATACATTCAATCAGAAAATCAAAGGATTCTAACATTTTTGCAAATCGTGTTTTTAGTATGGGCATACCATATTATGTCATATGCTTCAGAAAGCACTTTCTGAAACAGCAACTTCTGAGAAGTAAATTATTTAGGGATATCCTTGGGGAAAATCTACTCTTAAATGCTCTCTGTCTCTATCTGTTTCTCTCTCTGTCTCTCTCATTCTAGTTTTCAAGTTAAAACTGAGCCCTAAAATCTGAGTTGACTCTGTTGATGCATAAATTTTGAAGACTTATGCTGAAGATTTCTAAAGCCTTTAGGAATGCTACGGCTTTACAGTATCAAACAATATAATGATTATATTATAACAACATGATGATTTAGTATTAAACATATCTTTTAATATAATATTTTACATAAAAAGAACTAAGCTAAAAAGGTAAGTTATGTATATACTGTTGGTTTCTATCATAAATAAGCTGATCAATAAAACAACCTGTAAATACTTTTCGCTGTGGCTGAGGCAGAGAAATAAGAAGTAAAAATAATTTTCCACATCATTTTAAATCTAAACTCACAGACTAATTGTCAGTATACATGAGTTACTTTAACTAAATTCTCTGTTAGTTTAAATAGAACATAACATTGTAGATGTTTACTAAGAATTCATCTTTTCATCATGTAGCTCCTTCTTTAATGCTTGTTTAAGTTTGGACCAATCAGGATAACTTCAGGACATCTCAAAATAGAGATACTGTTCCTTGATCTTTTACTGCCCAAACTCTCCTTTTATTTACTTATTTTGAGTGAAGGGTTTGGAGAAAAGGACTAATCATCCCTAATGAATTTGGTGCCGGTGAAAAATGCCAGATGGGCAGTCACAGAAACTACAGTTCTTTTATTCACAGGCTAAAACAGAACATTTTCCCCTGTCCTTTGCTTTCAGATGCAACCTGGAGTACAAAGCTATCTTGCATTCCCAGACCTGTCCAATCTCTTCTTCCTTAATCAGCATTTTCACATTTCATCAAGTATCATTTTTGATAGAAATATCCCAGCTACATGAAAATCACCATTTCTCATTATTCATTTCTCAGACAGCTTTGCAAAAATAGAGGCTTCACATTAGCAATGCCTTTTGACAGGTGGGTTATATACTGGTGAAGGAAAATTAACTTTGGCAAAACAAAATAATATATGTGATGATCTTCTTTGTTCTTTCAGTCATCTAATTTACAACAGATTTATACAAAACAATAGATGATTTTATATGTATTCAGCCAAACTATCCACCTTAGAGCATTCTTGATTTAAAAAAAATAGAAAATTCATATTGGCTTATGATAGTATTCCTAATTATTATGCCAAGGAAAATGTTCAATTAGGATGAAATAGCAAGGAGATGCCACAATTAATTTTTTATAGTTGTTATTTTTCTAGAATAATTAACATTTTAATTGTGTCTACAAAGTGCTGGCCCCAAAATTCTGAAAGACAAATTTAAAAATGCTAAGATCCCAAGGACTTACGTAAGTTGCTTGAGGTCACCCAGATAATAAAAAAAAAGAATCATAATAATCACTGAGTTTGTATGAATATAGTCTGCCGCTGCTGCTGCTGCTGCTAAGTCGCTCAGTCGTGTCTGACTCTGTGCGACCCCACAGACGGCAGATTCTCCAGGCAAGAACACGGGAGTGGGCTGCCATTTCCTTCTCCAATGCATGAAAGAGAAAAGTGAAAGTGAAGTTGCTCAGTCGTGTTGACTCTTAGCGACCCCATGGACTGCAGCCTACCAGGCTCCTCCATCCATGGATTTTCCAAGCCTTCTCCGAATATAAAGTCTACCCCTTACTATTTCTCCACTGTCAAAGCTACATCTCCAGACCAGAATTGTAGTCTCAGGTATCCAACTGCCTCTGAAATATTTTCAACTTCTATCAGTATATCCAAAATTGAATTTTAATTTTAATATTTACTCATATTCTGCTATTTGTGCCACTGTTACAAATTCTTTTGGGGGTCACACTTAATTTTTGCATCATTTACATCCCCATTGTTCGAGTATTCAATTTTCTTTTTTTTCTTCAAAATTTATTTTGGTTCTTAGCAATAATTATAACTTTAAATATATATAGATGTATATATATATACACACACACATAAACACTACACACACACACACACACACACACTATTACAAGAAAAAAATTATATACCTCTCTTAATACCATTAATGTCCACATACAAATACCCATCAAGACTGGAAGGTCATGCTTAAAAATGAAAATTATTATATTTGAGTAGAACAATGAAAAGTAATCGTTCTTTTTTCATAATAATCTTTAATATGATTTCATTCCAAAAATATGGAAAAGAAAAAATGGTGTCACAAAAAAGATGTCCGTATTTTCTCCTTCTATTGCCACTAACCTTATGGCCCTAAATCTTCAAGCTCTTGTCATTCAAGTTTGCCACATACTGTGTTCCCACCCCAAGTCATTCTGCAAAACTTTATGCAATTGATCTTCTTCAAACCAACCATTTAAGAATAGCTCCTATCTAGAACACTCCAGGAAGTGGTTCCAAGTCTAAAACACTAGAGGGAAATTAAAGGCTCTCCATAACCTTGGCTTAATTTCTATATCCGGTATCACTTCTCTAAAACGGGCACTTCACCCCTGCCAGCCATCACACATTCGTACTTCCACTCTTGACGTCTGAAAAGCAGTTGCCACCTTTCTTCACATATTACCTTTTGCTGAGCATTTAGTTAACATGCCAATTCCCTTATAAATCCTTCTTAAGCCCTATTTTCTGCTTCCTTCATGTCTTGGGAATCAAGTATCTAATATATATTTAAAAACTTATTTAATGCTGTGTTATTTAAATTGTTGCCTTATTATCTATTTTTGAGGGTTTTTTTTTTTTTTTCCTGTATTTGTGTTTTTGAGACCAAGAGTTGGGTCTTATCACTCTTCTCTTGAGTATTCAGAGCATACAGTAACAGTAAGCAGAAAAAGATTAGTAAACTCTAGCTGATTTATTGATTGGGATTAATGCTAACTTCTACAGGAGATATTTATTTCAAAACACAAAAAAGGCGACTTTTTTAAGACCTTGTGAATTTAGTTTGAACTCAAATATTAGCATATTAGAAAATTTAAAAGATACTCAGGAATGAATAAAGAGCAAATTCTTAAGCTTGGTAAATTAGGTTTTGGATTTGTGAACATAACAGTAATTTCTTATCCAGACAACTTCTATGGTTAAAAGGAATTATACTTATATTTTAAATTCTTCTTTTTTTTTTTTGAGGGGGACCAGCTCACAACCTCAGTAATTTAGCTGGTGTTTGGATGGTGCTTTAACTGAACTCAAAACCCTGTCATTAAAATGTATGATTCTGGAATCATACTCTTAGAGACCTTATGTTACCATTTAAAGCAACTGTTAAAAGATATTCACTGCATAACAAACACAGGCCCTGTTCTTATATATTTAATTCTACTGAAGTTATTACAAACTATTGACATTACAAAATTTAAACACTTATTACCAAACATTAGCACCCTATATGTGTGTGTGTGTGTATTAAAGGTTTGCAAAACTTTAAGAAAAAGAAATGTGAAAACAGAAAAACATGAAAAATGAACAAAACCAACTCTAACCTTTGACAAATGTTATCAAAAGTAACAAAGCTTTATAACTCATTACCTGACTTTCTATTCCGGACTATAAATATTTTAATGGAATAATGTATAAAACAATGATACAAATCCCTGGCATTTATCCAAGCAAATAGTTCAAATCTATTTCTACTGGCAATAGGCATGTACCTACTCTGTCATAGGTATGGGCAAGTTTATTAACATCACTGAATTTCCAGTTTTTCTTCATCTGAAAAACCTGAATAATAATTATTTGTAATTAAGATGAGAATTAAACGTGACAATGCACATGAACTGGAATAGTGAATCAATGTACATGAATCGTTAATATTCTTATTGTCTTTACCCGATCCATGAGATTCTGGAATAACCAGTGACTGAAAACTGAGGCTGACTTTTAACTTCTCAGTCTTCCTTTTCAGATATTTTTATACACTTCGCTGATTTTATTGTTCAGCTCTGCATACTTACCTAGACCCTACATGAAGCATGAACATCATTTCTTGGTGGTCAGAACACAGCCGCTTTTTCCAGGTTACCCTTCATCTAAGTCCACCTCCTTGCTCCTTAGCATGGCTTCCTCATCTGCGATGACCTTACCAGCCTCTAGATTCTTCAGTCCTAAGAGCTTAAGTCTCCTGTTTCTCAAACTCTATTTGTTTGTTTGTATTTGTTTTCTCTCCAGTGTGATAAGGCATTTCCCTCTATCTTCCCTTGGATTCCTTAGAACCAGAACCCAACTTGACCTTTATCCATACAATTCTTTAGCCATACAAATACCAAGTTTTATGATCTGCACTGCAATTTACCACTTTCAAGTGACCAGTTCAATAGAATTTAGAGTTCATTTTCTCCCTTATCTACTGTGGCATAGCTGCAGGGATTAACAGGCAAAATCAGAGTGACCAGATTCCGGAGGTATCCAGGAGGTTTAATGCATTATTTATGTCTTAAGAGGTACAAACATTCTGATCTCTGTCTACTTGAGAAAACAGTCACTTCAGTAGAGGAAATATCACCTTAACAACTAGAAGTAGGTAAAAGACGCTAAAACACATCATTGTGGACATGAGATTCACCTAGGGAGATTTTATAAAATGCTTCTGCTTGATCTTAGCCCAGACAGTTAAATAAGAATGAGTTGGGACCCAGGGCCCTGAAGAGCACACGAACATGTACACCTCCTCAGGGAGGCATTCGTGTATCCTTACTGACGTGGCCACCTGACTGGCTTCCATCTAAGTAGACTAAGGTTTCAGGTCCTCGGTTAACAGACTTAAAAGTTCCTGGGCAATACCATTATATATGCCTGTTTTCTGTGCTATGAAGGAAACTTCTTGGCAATGACTTTGCCACATGCTAGGCCAATAGATAATGTAACACTCTGCACTTTTGAATGACTTTATTTCAAGACAAACTGACTCAAGAAAATGCATTTTGGAAGATTAATCCATGTTTTGTTCATTGCGAAAATAAAACCTTATCTGAGAATTGCTGTGAAAATTTTGTGGGTTCCTCTGATCATTTTGAAACTTCAGTAAAGTAGAAAACGACACCACTTATTTACCAGAGTGATAAAACAGCCAAGCTTCACGTGTAGTCTCTATATAGTTTTTATTTAAACAACCTAATGGTTTCTTTAAGTTGCAATTTAAGGAACTGATATCAATTCATGTTACTTGAGCTGTGTTTACATTAAGATTTAGTTTCCTTTCTTAAGTACTTTAAACATAGTAGGTTCAGTGATGCTCAGGACAACCAGACACTCAATAAATGCTTTTTGATGATAGTGATGAAGTTATTTTAACGTGGGTGTTCTCTCTCTTTACTTACATTCAATATCTTACTGAAATTCAGACCATAGTTTGTCTTACTGATTTTTTTCCTTAAAATTACATAATGTGGGTGGTATTGAAGTCTTTTTCTTCTTGGCTTCAAGTTTGTGTTTTTTTTTTTTTTTTCCTTTTTTGAAACCAAAAAAAAAAAAAAAAAGACTGCATTTTCTAAAACCAAGCTGAGGTCTTCTATCAGTAAGACAGGTAACACAGAGAAACTTCACCGTGCTGTTTTATGTCCTATGTCTTGTTTTTCTTTGCCTCACTCCCCTAACCTTCCTAAATAGTTGCAAATAGTTGCTCTTCTGGTTGAGACAGAGTTCCCACAGGTAGTGCTATGAAGTGGGGGTTTGGGATCAGAGGTCAATGAGCTTGCTTTCCTGTATATGGCTCTACTGTAACCCAATGCATCCCTTTCCCCTGAGCAAAGCATTTGTCTTCTCAGCATGAACTGTCTACATGCAGAGGAGGGTGGGCCCTTGCAGACTGACTGAGGACTGACCTTCAAAGAGTTAAAACTCACAATAGGGGTTTAACTGTAATACAGTTGATGACAAAAGAAATGTTGAACCACAGCTCCCACCTCATTATACTTGGGAAAATCTGAAAAGACTAATTGTCTTCATTTCCCAAAAGTAGATCTCAAACGTCTTTCTTGACTACAGCCTGCATGCAAGAACGAGTCTTGCAAAGCTATTTGTTGCAGTGGCTTCCCCATAAAACAAAGAATAGCCTAAAACACTACACAGACCCTTTCCAATCAAAGAGACTGAGCTTTAAAAGTTAACTTTACTGCCTGATTCTGAAGTTTTCATTTTCCTTGCCAGACAGGTTCAAAAAGAATGTCTGTTTTCATTTCATCAAGCTTAATCCATACATAACATCCTTTCCCACTATTTACTAGACTACAGCTATCAAATGAAGATATGATGTCTGTGTTTGGGTTAGTTACTTTAAATTCTAATGACCATGATGTAATCACTGTAATCAAGAAAAGCTTGTCTGTCTTTAGATTTAGGTCCTTTGCCATTGGCCTGGCACACTTTCCAGTCTTTTCATTAAGCTAACCACAATTTTGCCAAATTTGTAGTTATCAGTGAGTTTGCTTTACACAGCCTTGGGGTGCCAAATTCAAGTTTATTCCACTGGTTTTGTTGTGATGTTTGTCATTGTTCTAGCAAAACAGTTTACAAATATTTGGATAAGAAAACTTTATCAGCAATACATTTTTTACTGTACTGATATGTTTGTATATTTGAGTCCTTTTTCCCAAATTATGCAGGGTTTTTTTTTTTACATTTATATCTAAAGTGGAGATTCTCCTCTGCCCAAGTGAATGTTTAGAACAACTTAGAAGTTTAGAAAGAATTATGGTTTTTTTTTTAAAGATGAAAACTGTACATGTAGATGTAAATTTTAAAAAAATATTGATTTGTGTTTTGTATACTAAAAGTTTTCATAAATAAAATGGAAATCATACACAGTTTCCTTGTTTAAGTTTAGCTCTTATAAAAAGAAATGCCACTATATTCCTATACTAGGCACCAACTTTTAAGAATTTTCCTTTTTAACTATTTACTAAAAAGTAGCCACAAGATCCTCTTTCCTCCCCTCCCCCCCCCCAAGGAAAAATACTTCCTAATGAGCCTGGAAATCAAGAAGCATTAAATAATTTTTACAAAAATTACCATTCCGGTTGACAGAATTTTGCTAGTCAAACTAACTTAAAGCCCACTTCACCACAGTTACCCTAGATAGCATTCCAATTTATCTACTCTCCTGACATGTCCCTAAACCTGTGAAATTCCTGTGAATCTGGTTGTCCTTATGCTTACTTTGCATATATAGGATAATTTTTTCAGTCTTTCAGGTTGCAAGGTGAGCAGACCAAATGGGAAAGGAGAGGATGATTTTTAGTTGCTAAGCAACAGACTGGTAAGGATCAGGCATATCTTAATTAACCTCTGATAAGCTTTCAGTGGTGTCTTGGGAAAGAGGTAGAGAAAGGGAACATTCATGAACTTCATGTGCCTTTTTTTCCATTTCTTTTAAACTGAGAGGGATGATCTATTAAGACAGGAACATGAATCATTTTTGCTTCCCAGTGTGTCAATACTGGAGAAAGACTCTAAACCTTCCACTTCCTGGTAATGCCTTTATTCCTTTTCCTCAGCAATGGCAGAAGTGTAGATCGATAGTCTTAATTAACCCCCACAAGATAGCATCCAATAAGACTAATTAATTAACATATTAATTATTCATTTAAATGGCTGAAATAAATGGATTGTCATGTTTTAGTACAATAATCTTTTGGTAGATGCCATTTCGTTTGCACCAATTAAAGAAATTCACTGAGACCAATAAAAAAGAGATAGCAGAGTTAATCCCACTTATTTATATAAATTATCTTAATATCTTGTTACATAATTAAATTTTACATTTCAATTAAATAGTAATTTAAATGTCTGATGTGATTATCATCAATAAAGAGAACTAATTTCAAAATGATGACAGTGACTTAGTTCCAGGAATTTAAAGGAACAACAATTTTCTTAGGCAGGAATGGTGGAAAATGAAATAAAATATAACCAAATATGACAGATACAATAGGGCAGTTAGGTTAATAGGTGCAATGCATGTCTATTATAAAAAGTTGTTGTTGAAGCCATGCCTGTTAACCTTTAACCCTAGAGCTTTATTCAGCAGTTAACTTGCTTACCCACAGGATATCTTTGTGATTTCTTTAACTAGCTCTAAGCATAGAGAAGTCAGTCCTGACAGAGTGACAGGAAAGAAGGAAATAATTCCTCATGTTTCCTAAAAGAACATATTTCTCATATTTCTTTCAGGAGAATTTTGATACGCTAAGAAAAAAATCATGATTTCAACTTTAATAAGTGATAAGAAAACTGTATCTGTTTAACATCATCAAGTTTTAAAATGCAAAATTCTGAAGAACCACGGACCAAGAAATTCAGAGAATGATGAAATCTACATACATGCCGTTAATCTTTATTAACTTCTAACAAATGTTCGTTATGTGTTTTTGTGTGTGTTTACATGCCTGAAACTGAGGTGGAAATTGATGTTAACGGCTTTAGTTCTTTGTTTCCAATTTATTAATTTTTTAATTGAGATTTTAATGACACTCTTGAAACAAATGGAGTTACTTTCCCATGACACAAAACTAGGATCCTAATTCTGTATCTTGAAGACATACAGATGATGTGGGCAACTCATACAGATTTCCATGGCACCACTGGTTATACTGCTAATGATATCTTTTATATCATTCTAGTGATCTGTTATTTAATGCTCCATATATTTAACTTAACTTTTATGTGTTATACTCTCAAAGGCCTTTGTAATGTCCTTATGGAACTGTATCCCAGCAGCATCCAACACAAGGCCCCATATATAGTAGCATCTTAAGGTAATATCTGTGGACTTGGTTTGACTTAACTCTTACTGAGAAGAGGCAATTAGGCTAAAAAGAAACAAGGTGTGTGTGTGTGTGTGTGTGTGTGTGTGTGTGTGTGTGTGTGCTGGCAACCGGGAGAGGTAGGGTTCAAACACCATGAGGAAGGGAATGGAGTCAGGCAAACACAAATGAAGAATTAGCAGCTGTGCTTGAAGAAGAGGCAACTGATAAGGAGATAATGAAAGGTGAGGCAGAATACAGGTTCAGGAACCACTGAAGTGAGGCTCAGGTACAGAATGAAAGCGCACATTCCCCCTTTGTATGCAGCCTTACAAGACCAATGTGAAAGAGCACCAGGGAGCGAAAGGGCATGAGTGAAGCTCACCTAGTGGAGAGAGTGGTAGAGTAGAGGCAGAATGGAGCGCATGGTCCATGAAATGGGCACCTCACACTCAGCTCTAGCAAGGAGTGAAGTTTAGGAATCCAGGCCCTGTGCTGGCAGACTGCCAAATCTTTTCAATAACAGCCAAAAACCTATCATTTTCTGAAACACTCTAATTTTAATTACAACATTAAATAAATCATATAGGTGTAATAAAATATATATACACGTTTCACTGATAACCTAGAAATCAACAGTCTGTGACTTCTAATATTTGCAAAGAGGAGTTATGGAAAGTTTTATTATTTTGTTTTTTAAAAGCACAAAAAGTGACATTTTTACTGCTGCTTTCCTATATAGTAAAAGACGTGAGATGACATAACGTGCCACACTTGGGAATTCAGAAGTGGTGATGCTGCTCAATGGACAACTAGCAACTTTAGCAATTTGTACAGAGCACTACTCATACTCTGGGTGGGTCAGTGATCCTTAAATATGCTGAGCAAATGTAGTTGCTTTATTCAGCCGATTCTCTTCTTAAACTTCTACCTAGTAGGTGGCTGGGAAGGAGGGAGGAGATTAGACTCTGGCTTTTTATCCAGTTTAACACTCAGTTTGATGCACACATGTAAACAGTCTCTAGGAAGTAAAGCAGTTCCTACCTCATATGACTCTTGGGCACCACACCTCTCAGCCCCCATTGCCAACCCTCTTCATAAAGTGACTTCCTTAAACACAATGGCTGTATCTACTTATTTCTGGCCCTTGCCCCACTATCCTCAGCCTAGTTTTGTATTTGGAAAAAATTCAGCCAAAGAATAAGTTTAGTTAAAGAAGTGAGAAAATGCAGAAACAAAGGAAAAACAAGACTAAATAATAATAGTTATTCAGCAGAGCCAAGGACCTTTAGTTCCGTTTCAGGGGCTATAGATAATATTCTGAGCCATATCCTGTGAGCTGTCCTGTAAATACTGAAACCTCCACCTGGTGGAGAAAGTTAACTACATGATGACCAGACTACAGCCATGACGTAAGCTGCCACAGTTCCAAGAATTTGCATCAAAGAATGGAAACGAAAGACTCTGGAATGGAAGACTTACTGTACCTAAAACAGTCAAGATGACATTGATCAGATCATCACCTGACCAATGTCAAGATGGCTGTCAGAGCTGACTGTGCTGATTCTACATGAAGTCCTCTCCCTCTGTCTATAAAAGTTCTCGCCCAGTGTATGTCACTGGGAGGGAGTGTGGCAGAGAGTCAGCCTTTGGATGTGAGAGTTGGACTGTGAAGAAAGCTGAGCGCTGAAGAATTGATGCTTTTGAACTGTGGTGTTGGAGAAGACTCTTGAGAGTCCCTTGGACTGCAAGGAGATCCAACCAGTCCATTCTAAAGGAGATCAGTCCTGGGTGTTCACTGGAAGGACTGATGCTAAAGCTGAAACTCCAATACTTTGGCCACCTCATGCAAAGAGTTGACTCATTGGCAAAGACTCTGATGCTGGTAGGGATTGGGGGCAGGAGGAGAAGGGGACGACAGAGGATGAGATGGCTGGACGGCATCACCGACTTGATGGACAGGAGTTTGAGTAAACTCCGGGAGTTGGTGATGGCCAGGGAGGCCTGGCATGCTGCGACTCATGGGTTCGCAAACAGTCGGACACGACTGAGTGACTGAACTGAACTGCCCTCTCCACCCCAATTGCCAGCATCCAAAATAAAGCAAACTTTCTTTTCCAACTACCTTGTCTCTTTAGTGGCTTTTGAGTGGCAAACAGTCAAACCCCCACTTTGGGTTACAATGTGAGCTAAAAAAAAATCTGGACAGTCCTTTATCTTCCCTCAAACTCAGCTCTCAAGGCTATTATCTTCTTGCAATAACGTAGCTAAATAATGACTAAGCCTCTCTAGAAATGTGTTGAAACTGCATACCACCCTCCACCTCAAGCCCAGTTTCCAGAGACAGAGAAATGCTCAAATGCAATATGCATAAAAGTCATGCATCCATAAATACAAAATGGAAAACCAGATCAGAAAACTTAAAATATGACCTGTGCTAGCTAACTTTTGTGGAGAAGAATAAAATCAAAATTAAATGAAGCCACATTATCTTCATCCTAAACTTACTAAAACCCTTTTGCAAATCCCATATCTCCAGTTTAATTTCAAAGCAATATTTAAACACTCAAGGCTTATACACTGCAAGTCTGATATAAATATACCATGAACTTTTTCTGATACCAGGAACATGGATTCTGAAGTTTTTAGACATATTGAACAATTTATCTTTTCACTCTAATTTCTACTCTCTGAATCTAGAAAGCCCTCAAAACACAAAATGATTTAATACAAATGATGTAATGCTGTGTATATATTTTAGGCTTTTCCGTGCCAAAGTTCCATTCAAAAAAAAAAAAAAAGGAAGAAGAAAGAAAAAGAAATTACTCTCAGAAGACACTGCACACGATGTAAGCTATTTATATCCTACCATCCCTCCATTGTTCAAAATGAAACCTCCTCTTAAAAGCTTGTCAACAAATGTCTCAGTATGGCATAATAAAGAATCCTTGTTTTTAATGTGTCACAGTTAATAACAATGCTTGAATTTATTGCCTTCATAAAAAAAAACAAATATTCTTTGATTATGTAAACCAAATAAAAATTTGAACCCCAGTGTTTTCTGTTGTTTAGGAATATACCAGCAAACCAAGATTATATGTTGAAGGATTTGAAGTTAATGTACTTCATTCAAGTCCATTCAAGTATAGATTTTGATTAGGTGGAAAATTAGTGTATAATCTGTACTAATTTAAGGATGTAGATTCATCTGCACAGTGGTATGTAAAATCAGCTTTACTTTTAAAGGAGGAAAGGAAACACAATTTCAATACTCATTCCCCCAAACTTAACAAACTGCTGTTGAAATGAAAACTGTGATGTTATGAAGAACTGTAACTATTGAATGAACATAAAAATAGAAAATAGCAATGTTTAAGACATTTTCTGTTCTTATTTTGGAAGATGACTACACAAAGCCAACCTAAAGAGGGGGATAAGATTTCACATTTTATTGGCGTTCAGGGAAACGTTATACCCTGTCTCTGGAAAATCAGAAAGGGAAGTGGTTATAAGGAATCCACATAATAATGTATGGGAAAGCCAACTAGAATTTACAAGGGAGGGGACTCCACTGGTGAATCGAAGAGCTGCCAAGTCACATGTTGCACAATTTATTAATCGTGAGCTGTTTCACCAGCCAGCAGTTTCTCCATTTTCTCCTCATTTATGACTCTATTCCCACTAAGCCACTAAATTATTTTTGGTGCAAAATATGTGTTATGAGTAAAAACACAACACAGGACCAAATGAGAAGAAAGTAAACATTTGGCAGCTCACAAAAGCAGGTGGAATGGGTCCAGACTGTACATTGTCTACATTTTGAGACTCAGATTTGGCCAGGGAGTATTACTTTGTTAAATGCTACAAAAGCCCCAGTTTGGTCTTCAAGGAACATGGACTCAGCACCATTTGAAGTCCAAATACTGGGATCCACTGGCACTAAGAAATGGTAGGTGCCCTTGATCCTGCTCCAAGTAAAGGGAGTTTATAGCAGTCACTGACAAAATGCTTTTAAGAGAGCTCTTAAAAGACTTCACTCACTTTGAAAAAGGCTAAATGTTGCATGTTATACCTGTGCATGAAATTTCTAATTTAAAAAATATATATAAAGTTACCTATGTAATCTCCATGTTTGAGGAAAAAATCTCTTTCTTTGTGGCCAATATTTTAAGATATTTCATCTCTTAAATGCAGGAGAGTCTATCAGTTCAGTCGCTCAGTCATGTTCAACTCTTTGCCACACCATGGACTGCAGCACGCCAGGCCTCCCCGTCCATCACCAACTCCTAGAGCCTGCTCAAACTCATGTCCATCGAGTTGGGGATGAAAGTCTATAAACCTGGATAATGGAAGAGGCTTGCCTTGGGGCATCTCACCAGCATGTTAAGGTGCTGCTGACTATGGTAATTTGGGCTAGGATGATGGTGGTAAGGAAAATCCTAATAACTTATCTATATATGCTCCTCTAAATGAAATGCAATAGATCACAGAAACATTATTTTCCTTCCAAGAGATATCAAATACCTTCTGCCCCATGACAAGCTTGCAGGACACTGTGCTCTTTAGCCTTAATGAAGAGAGCTATGGAAAGAGATGTCCACCTATCCCTACACTCAGCAGAAATAGTATTTTTAAACAGTTTGAGCTTTCACTATCTGCCTAAGTGAAAACATAATATAGACAGCTCACGCAGGCAAACACAAATGCAGACCCAAAGTAATCTACGCCTTCCCGGCTGTGTGGCAAATTTCACTACATCTCTCTCTGCTGCATTTCTTAGCAGTACTTGCAGATATTATTCAGATCCCTCTAGTTTCCTCTCCACATCCCTTCATTTCCAGAAGAGGAACCTCACTTGTTTCCTGCAGTGTCTGAGCCCAGCCAAATACACTACCTCAAAGACCTTCTACAACTCTCCTTACCTTTATCCATCTTCTTCCCTCACTGCTACCTACCATGCCAACTTACCATAGCAAATGTCCCTATCTCTGCTTTACCTTACATCCCTTCCTCCATCTGAAGGAGTCCCGAACCATCATCACTTCTGTTTTACCTCATCACTATCTCTTCTCCTGTTGACCAAAGACCTATACTCACAAATGCCATCAAGTCATCCTCATATGCAACACCTCTATAAAGTCACTCACTAATCTCTTGAGTTTTTTAGATTCACGGAATTTTAGACTTCAAGAACATTAAAATAAGAAACGCAAAAATATTTGTTCTAAGTAAATCATGTTACAATTTAAGGGAAAATCTCATGTCCTTTTTCAGTTCAGTTCAGTCGCTCAGTCATGTCTGACTCTTTGTGACCCCATGAATTGCAGCACACCAGGCCTCCCTGTCCATCAGCAATTCCTGGAGTTCACTCAAACTCACATCCATCGAGTCGGTGATGCCATCCAGCCATCTCATCCTCTGTCATCGCCCTCTCCTCCTGCCCCCAATCCCTGCGAGCATCAGGGTCTTTCCCAGTGAGTCAACTCTTCGCATGCTGTGGCCAAAGTACTGGAGTTTCAGATTTAGCATCAGTCCTTCCAAAGAACACCCAGGACTGATCTCCTTTAGGATGGACTGGCTGGATCTCCTTGCAGTTATGGGACTCTCAAGTCTTCTCCAACACCACAGTTCAAAAGCATCAATTCTTCGGCACTCAGCTTTCTTCACAGTCCAACTCTCACATTCATACATGACTACTGGAAAAACCATAGCCTTGACTAGATAGACCTTTGTTGGCAAAGTAATGTCCCTGCTTTTGAATATGCTATCTAGGTTGGTCATAACTTTCCTTCCAAGGAGAAAGCGTCTTTTAATTTCATGGCTGCAATCACCATCTGCAGTGATTTTGGAGCCCAAAAAAATAAAGTCTGACACTGTTTCCACTGTTTCCCCATCTATTTCCCATGAAGTGATGGGACCGGATGCCATGATCTTCGTTTTCTGAATGTTGAGCTTTAAGCCAACTTTCTCACTCTCCTCTTTTACTTTCATCAAGAGGCTTTTTAGTTCCTCTTCATTTTCTGCCATAAGGGTGGTGTCATCTGCATATCTGAGGTTATTGATATTTCTCCCGGCAATCTTGATTCTAGCTTGTGTTTCTTCCAGCCCAGTGTTTCTCATGATGTACTCTGCATAGAAGTTAAATAAGCAGGGTGACAATATACAGCCTTGACATACTCCTTTCCCGATTTGGAACCAGTCTGTTGTTCTATGTCCAGTTCTAACTGTTGCTTCCTGACCTGCATACAGATTTCTCAAGAGGCAGGTCAGGTGGTCTGGCATTCCCAACTCTTTCAGAATCTTAAACAGTTTATTGTGATCCACAGATTCAAAGGCTTTGGCACAGTCAATAAAGCAGAAATAGATGTTTTTCTGGAACTCTCTTGCTGTTTCGATGATCCAGGGATGTTGGCAATTTGATCTCTGGTTCTTGTGCCTTTTCTAAAATCAGCTTGAACATCAGGAAGTTCACTGTTCATGTACTGCTGAAGCCTGGCTTGGAGAATTTTGAGCATTACTTTGCTAGTGTATGAGATGAGTGCAATTGTGCAGTAGTTTGAACATTCTTTCACATTGCCTTTCTTTGGGATTGGAATGAAAACTGACCTTTTCCAGTCCTGTGGCCACTGAAAGGTTTTCCAAATTTCTTGGCATATTGAGTACAGCACTTTCACAGCATCATCTTTCAGGATTTGAAAGAGCTCAACTGGAATTCCATCACCTCCACTAGCTTTGTTCGTAGTGGTGCGTTCTAAGGCCCACTTGACTTCACATTCCAGGATGTCTGGCTCTAGGTGAGTGATCACACCATCATGATTATCTTGGTCGTGAAGATCTTTTTTGTACAGTTCTGTGTATTCTTGCCACCTCTTCTTAATATCTTCTGCTTCTGTTAGGTCCATACCATTTCTGTCCTTTATCAAGCACATCATTGCATGAAATGTTCCCTTGGTATCTCTAATTTTCTTGAAGAGATCTCTAGTCTTTCCCATTCTGTTCTTTTCCTCTATTTCTTTGCATTGATTGCCGAGGAAAGCTTTCTTATCTCTCCTTGCTATTCTTTGGAACTCTGCATTCAGATGTTTATATCTTTCCTTTTCTCCTTTGCTTTTCACGTCTCTTCTTCTCATAGCTATTTGTAAGGCCTCCCCAGACAGCCATTTTGCTTTTTTGCATTTCTTTTCCATGGGGATGGTCTTGATCCCTGTCTCCTGTGCAATGTCACAAACCTCCGTCCATAGTTCAGCAAGCACTCTGTCTATCAGATCTAGTCCCTTAAATCTATTTCTCATTTCCACTGTATAATCATAAGGGATTTGATTTAGGTCATACCTGAATTGTCCAGTGGTTTTCCCTGCTTTCTTCAATTTAAATCTGAATTCGGCAATAAGGAGGTCATGATCTGAGCCACAGTCAGCTCCCAGTCTTGTTTATGCTGACTGTATAGAGCTTTTCCATCTTTGTCTGCAAAGAATATAATCAATCTGATTTTGATTTTGACCATCTGGTGATGTCCATATGTAGAGTCTTCTCTTGTGTTGTTGGAAGAGGGTGTTTGCTATGACCAGTGCATTCTGTTGGCAAAACTCTATTAGCCTTTGCCCTGCTTCATTCCACATTCCAAGGCCAAATTTGCCTGTTACTCCAGGTGTTTCTTGACTTCCTACTTTGGCATTCCAGTCCCCTATAATGAAAAGGACATCTTTTTTGGGTGTTAGTTATAAAAGGTCTTGTAGGTCTTCATAGAGCTGTTCAACTTCAGCTTTTTCAGCATTACTGGCTGGGGTACAGACTTGGATTACTGTGATACTGAATGTTTGCCTTGGAAACGAACAGAGATCATTCTGTCATTTTTGAGTATCCAAGTACTGCATTTCGGACTCTTTTGTTGACCATGATGGCTACTCCATTTCTTCTAAGGGATTCCTGCCCACAGTGGTAGATACAATGGTTATCTGAGTTAACTTCACCCATTCCAGTCCATTTTAGTTTGCTGGTTCCTAGAATGTCGACGTTCACTCTTTTTAGTTTTTCATTCTTCCGTTTTAGCTCTTCCTCTATGCTCAATACCCATTCATTCAAAGGTAACAAATGACTCAAAATTATTTTTTTCTTAGTCTTTATCTTTTCAGGCTTTGCCATTTGGGGTAACTGCTCCCTGTCAGAAAAACTGTTTCCTGCAAATTACCTACAGCCATAAACTGATTCCAACACACAGTCATTTAGGAACATTGCAGATACACACAGCCTTCCCATCAAGAACCTAACCCAAACTTTTAGAAATATCCTTGACTCTCTTTTCCTTTGATTTTTACCTTAAAAACTACATGAAATAACACCTGTCCTCTCCCTTTTTCATATTTCCCCTTTGTGGCTTTCACTTTTTCTTCATGAACTATTACACCAGGCTCCAAAAGAAGATCCTCACAGTCATTTTCAATCCTCCCCAGTGAAATTCTGATATGGTCAGTTCACCCTTAAAACCATTCTTACGGTTAGGGCTCCAATCTCTAAAGTGGTTCCCAACTCAACAAACTACAACGCCTAGCATTCAAAACTGTTTGGAATCTGGTCCCAATCTTTATTTCAAGTTTCTTCATTCACTAGCCTTTTTGGAACCCTAAACTGCAGTCAAAATGAGAGTCTGGATGCTCTCCAAACACATTCCATGCTTCCTGCCTGTATATTATGCCACTATTTCTTATGTTATGTTTCTTATACTTCCCTTCTTCACCAACATCTAAGTTAGCTGAAAGACTCATGATCAAAGTTAACCTCAAGGAACATCTCACTCATGCAGCCTGTTCTAATCAGTCAAACAGAATAGGGGCTTCTCTATTCACTGTGTATTCTTCTTCAATGTCACCTAGGATATCGTCTCATTTTAGAGTCTTTGATTCTTGTATCATTCCTTCCCTGAGAGTAAATTTTTTTAAGGCTTAGAAATCTTTGATTTTGTTTCTTCCATAGTGCTTTTTATTTTTAAATCGGAGTTCAGCTATAGGTTTAGGTATTGTCTTATAGGTTCTAGAAAATTCAACAGGTTTTAGACTAAACTCTCTTTCCACACCCCAACCCAGTCCCTCACTAAACTTCCTCTATACAAAAATTCTCTAGACTGGGCTAAGGGTCCCACTAGTGATTTTGTAATCCAGTCCCAAAAGCTGTAAGTCTTAAATTTCTTACCTTTTGGTGTAATTTCCACCAGTCATTTACACTGGTAAACAATCTCATTAATGTTCTCTTCAAAATTCCATATTAATCTCTCCCTTTTTGTCATCAGCCTGCCTCTTAGATCAACTCCTCCACAGTTCTTACCTGGACCACTGCCATAGCCTGGAAACTAAGTCTGACTTCTTTGTAATCTGTCCTCCACATTGCTACCAGGATAATTTCTCTAATGGCAAAAATGATCACTTACCTCCTTTTTAAATCTTCCCCAGACTCCCTTACCTAAATAGGAGTGTCCAAACTCTTTGTATAGTTGGCAAAGTCTTTCACAGTCTGGCCTCGGCCTTCCTTTCCATACTCGTTTTATGCTACCAGTTTACCTACATCATGCAAACATAGAAAAAGCTTGGTATGTCGTTCCCATTTGCTTAAGTAAATCCTGTTCATTCTTTAAGGCTCAACTCAATCCTCCTGCTAGTACATGTCATAAAGCATTGAGTGTCCTTCCTCTGTCAAACTGACAGTAATTATGAGTTTGTCTATATTTACAAAAGAATGAGAAGTCCCCCAAACTGAAATATTGCTAGATTTTGGTTCATATTCATAGAGTCTAATGAACTATAATAACACACTCCGACATAAATCAAAGCAGGATCCTCTATGACCCACTTCCCAGAATACTGGAAATAAAAGCAAAAATAAACAAATGGGACCTAATTAAAATTAAAAGCTTTTGCACAACAAAGGAAACTATAAGCAAGGTGAAAAGACAGCCTTCAGAATGGGAGAAAATAATAGCAAATGAAGCAACTGACAAAGAATTAATCTCAAAAATATACAAGCAACTCCTGCAGCTCAATTCCAGAAAAATAAACGACCCAATCAAAAAACGGGCCAAAGAACTAAACAGATATTTCTCCAAAGAAGACATACAGATGGCTAACAAACACATGAAAAGATGCTCAACATCACTCATTACCAGAGAAATGCAAATCAAAACCACAATGAGGTACCATTTCATGCCAGTCAGAATGGCTGCTATCCACAAGTCTACAAGCAATAAATGCTGGAGAGGGTGTGGAGAAAAGGGAACATTCTTACACTGTTGGTGGGAATGCAAACTAGTACAGCCACTATGGAGAACAGTGTGGAGATTCCTTAAAAAAACTGGAAATAGAACTGCCTTATGACCCAGCAATCCCACTGCTGGGCATACACACTGAGGAAACCAGAATTGAAAGAGACACATGTACCCCAATGTTCATCGCAGCACTGTTTATAATAGCTAGGACATGGAAACAACCTAGATGTCCATCAGCAGATGAATGGATAAGAAAGCTGTGGTACATATACACAATGGAGTATTACTCAGCCATTAAAAAGAATGCATTTGAATCAGTTCTAATGAGGGGAATGAAACTAGAGCCTATTATACAGAGTGAAGTAAGCCAGAAAGAAAAACACCAATACAGTATGCTAACGCATATATAAGGAATATAGAAAGATAGTAACGATAATCCTGTATGCAAGACAGCAAAAAAGACACAGATGTATAGAACAGTCTTTTGGACTCTGTGGGAGAGGGCAAGGGTGGGATGGTTTGGGAGAATGGCACTGAAACATGTATAATATCATATGTGAAATGAATTACCAGTACAGGTTCAATGCATGATACAGGATGCTCGGGGCTGGTTCACTAGGATGACCCAGAGGGATGGGATGGAAGGGGAGTTCAGGATTAAGAACACATGTACACCCATGGCTGATTCATGTCAATGTATGGCAAACCAATACAATATTGTAACGTAATTAGCCTGCAAACAATAAATAATTTAAAAAATAATTGTAGAATTAAAAATACATGAATTTATTACAAGCACACAATAATTTAACTGTGATTTACATCAAATCACATGGTACTTACAATATCCCTTTTACAAATTCAAAGACAAATAAAGCAAAATAATATATTATCTAGGCTTTCATATTTAAAAGTAAAAAATACATAGGGTACATTAAACACTGTTTAAAGATAGCTGTCAATTCTGGTGGAAGGACCAAGAGAGATGGAATAGAGGAGAAACACAGAAGTAGATAGAGCATACTGTTATGCTACTTCTTTGGTTGGGTAGTAAGTTTACTGGTGTTGCTTTCATGTTGATTAATTATATTTTTTAAAAAGTGGCCATTCGTGGATCAAAAGTAACAGAGTGTCATGAACCAAGCATTGTAATTAATCTAATTTAATGGAGTGTTTAGGTCACACTGGACCTGAGATTTATTTGGTTAATAATTAACAACAACAACAAATCTACAATTGTTATTATTTAGATCTTAGTAGTCATACTTTCATAAAAAGAGAGAGGCAGCTGTACCTTTCCACTATATTCTTTTTCATTTATAATACCATGGAAATATATAAAAATATGACATAATATAGAGACCACTACAAATGCGAACAGGTAGGCAAATATATCTACCCTAACATTCAAATTTGCATGTGGAGCTTTAATTACAAATGGATCTCTTCCTTGAGGGAAAAAATACACTAGAGAGCATAGTCACAGAATTCTCATTCTCTGGATACACTGATAAGGTTCACTCACTTAGTCATCCAGAATTTACTGAGAAACAGTTTTATTCCACGGTACACTAGATACCATCAGGCCCCCTCCATGGCTTAGCGAGTAGAGAATATGCCTGCAATGCAGGAGACACAGGTATGACCTGGGTCAGGAAGACTCCCAGTAGAAGGAAACGACAACCCACTCCAGTATTCTAGCCTGAAAACTTCCATGGACAGAGGAGCCTGGCAGTCTACAGCCCATAGTGTCGCAAAGAGTTAGACACAACTGAAGTGACTAACCACACATACACACACACACACACACACACACACACACACACACACACACACACACAAGATACCAAGGATACAAAGATAAAACAACGCTCCTGACAACACAAAGCATATAGAGGCCAAGACTTCCTCCTCGTGTGCAATTTACCCTCTGAAAAACTGACTTATCAGCAACATGATAGAGTACAATTCATGGAAATAATTTACTCCTCAATCTGGTTCAAGCAGAATTATGGAAATTTTAAGAAGTGTTTCTTTTATCAATTTTAAACATATATTATGACACCTCAATTTCCAAGAGATGAAATTCTTTCTTTATTCTCTAACATCAGTCAGTTCAGTCACTCAGTTGTGTCCAACTCTTTGTGACCCCGTGAATCGCAGCACGCCAGGCCTCCCTGTCCATCACCAACTCCTGGAGCTCACTCAAACTCATGCCCATTGAGTCAGTGATGCCATCCAGCCATCTCATCCTCTGTTGTCCCCTTCTCCTCCTGCCCCCAATCCCTCCCAGCATCAGAGTCTTTTCCAATGAGTAAACTCTTCGCGTGAGGTGGCCAAAGTATTGGAGTTTCAGCTTCATCATCAGTCCTTCCAATGAACACCCAGGACTGATCTCCTTTAGGATGGACTGGTTGGATCTCCTTGCAGTCCAAGGGACTCTCAGGAGTCTTCTCCAACACCACGGTTCAAAAGCATCAATTCTTCAGCGCTCAGCTTTCTTCACAGTCCAACTTTCACATCCATATGTGACCACTGGAAAAACCATAATTTTTAAACTATAATCATAGATGGATTTTTTGGAAAATAAATACTAATTGCAGCAATAGTAATTAGATTTTAAGTAGATTTTTAAAGCCTTATTATTCAGTAATTCATAAAGGTGGCAGTGTATAATTTTATTTAGAATGGAATAATAACTTTAGTCCATTTTATAGTGATTTTGCAAATACTGCTTAATATCATGCCAATCAAACTTTAAGTACTTACTCCTTATTTGTATTTAGAATTTTATAGTAAAGATTTATAGACCTTCTGAGATATGCGCTTTTCACATCAGTTAACTATACGGATCACACAGAAGAAACAAAAACAATTCAAATGACAGTAGCATAACATATACATACTTTTGAATATCAGAAATGTGGAAAAAAGTATAAATAAAACTCATTACAGATTTTATACAGAGCAATATTACCATTGAGTAATATGCATGTGGAAAATATTTTAAGCTCTGTCTAGTACAGTAAAGATTCAGCTCAGCATTGTTTCATGGTAACTAAAGAAACTGAAGAATACAGTGACAAAGTAGAAAAGTAAGACTAAGGTAGGGTTAAAGTGCTAATTCTTTTTACTTTCATTTCACTAGTACTCAACACACATCTCACAAATACCATGCAATTTTCATAGGTGACATGTTGGAGGGGAAATCCATACTTACTAGATGAAAAACTTCTGTATACAACATTACAAAAACTACTTATATATAACATTACTCTTCAAAGTGGCAGGTGTAGTCTAAGTCATCTAATTAATCAAAACTTCACCGAAGGAAAAGAAAAATAAAAAGAGGAAAGAAAGGAATGGTAGTTGTGATATAAGGATAAGCCTATGAGATTTCAGTGATTTATCATAATATAAAGGCAGTAAGTAAAGAGAAAAATGAGAGCTTTAGCAGAAAGTACACAGCATAAACTTCAAAGAAACTTGCCATAACGTACGTTATCCTAGTTATTAAGAAAAAAGAAAAGAAAATATCCATCCATTTAAATCTAAAACAAATGGTCACTTAGATGGCATAAGTAACCTTTGTCCAGGCAGGAAGGTCAAACCTTAGAAAAGAAAGAAGATAATTCCTTCATTAGGACACGAGGAAAAGTCAATTTCATGGTTATATTTTCTAATGTTAAAAATCTGGGCTTCACAATTCCAAATTCTCGGAATTCTCAGTTTTGAAGAGTGAACAGGCCAAATCTATACACATTCTTATGACTCACATTCATACATTTGTTTCTATTCCCAACCACAATGTATCACTATTTCTAAAAACACAAGGAGATAAGAAAAGATAGTTGTATTTCCCCTAATATCTTGATGGGTTTATGATTATGATGTGATTTATAAAGAATTAACTACTACTTTTTAAGAGATATTCACTTTAAAATTCTTATTTGTTATTTATTGTTTTTCTGTATCTTGACTGAGGTGGTGATTACAAGATAATGAATATTTTTTTAAAGATCATCAAATTTGTATTTTCATTTCCAGATATGGTGAAATAACATGTTTGTCCATTTGCCTTTAACACTCAATAATTCAGGCAAAATATAAGAAGTACAGTTTTCAGACTTGGACCAAATGTAGCATAATTTAATGATTATTGAGAAGACAAAATAAATAAGCACAGGAGCCCAAATAGAGCCTGTTAACCTCTCTAAACTGATAACAAAGAATTTAAAATTTGAGGTAGCCAAAGCATCTATAATTCATAGGGCAGAGTACCGGAGGGACATGATCTACATAAAGAGAGAGATCAGGAAATCCACAAAGCATTTCCCCTGAGTCTGCACCTGCACAGTGAGTAATGGTGGACACAGGGAAACTATCTAAGACTAAGAACAGAAGCACATGAAAGGCAGAAGCAGCAAAATCGTAGGAACACCATAGGGCCAACTATAATTGATGTTCTCATTAGCCAGAGTTGAGATACCTCCACAACATGCGGAATAACAAGTAGAGTACTGGAAAAGGAATAACCTCAAAAATGAGGCCAAACTCATTACAGATTAAAGGCTGCTCTGGTCCTGCCTAACAAAGCTTAAGCTCAATCTTGAGGACTATAAAATTTTTTCAAGTAACTTAAATAAATGCCACAACCCAGCCCAAACATATTTAAAGAAATATAAAATCAAAACCAGGCTCCAACATAAAAATATCATAAATTTAATGACTAGCATCCAATAAAAAAATTCTAAGCATGGTCAGAAGCTGAAAAACATGATCGATAATTAGGAGAAAACCAATCGATAGTGGTACCTCGAGAAATTACAGAAATGACGGAATTACCTGATAAGCATGCTAAAACAGCTATTACAAATATCTTTCATATATTTAAGAAATTATGGTAGAGGAAAGCATGAGCCTGATAAGGAAAGATATGGATAATATAAAAATGCAATGTCTCAGAAAAAAATACACTGGATGGCATTAAGATTAAATACTATGGGAGGAAATGATAGTAAACTTGGAATCATAGCAAATTATAGCAAAAATATTAGAATCTATCAAAATGCATTTTATCTTATTTACTTCTTTTTGTGGGGAGGGATAAATTAGGAATTTGGGATTCATAGATACACACCATTATACATTGGCTTCCCAGGTCGGTCAGCAGTAAAGAATCCACCTGCCAAGCAAGAGATGTGGGTTTTGTCCTTGAGGTAGGGAAGATCCCCTGCAGAAGGAAATGGCAGCCCACTCCAGTACTCTTTCCTGGAAAATTACATGGAAAGAGGAGCTTTATGGGCTAAGTTCATGGGGTAACAAAAGAGTCAAACATGATTTAGCAACTAAACAACAACACTACTATACATAAAACAGATAAACAACAAGGACTGACTATCACACAGTAGACTATACTCAGTTTCTTGTAATAACCTCAAAAGGAAAAGACTCTCCACACTGTTGAAAACCCAAATATAACACTGTAAACAGCCCCAACCTTAGATCATGAAGTCCTATTAATATAATACTGTGGTACATATCTAATGAAAAAATACATATATTAAATGGACCTGGCAGTTCAGACCCATGTGGTTCAAGGATCAACTGTATTTTGACAATTTCAGCATTAGCGATGTGATACAGTGGGCATGTATAATTCGAGTTGAGTCAATTTTCAAATGTGTCTATCAACAAAGCATTTTTGAAAAGTGGTCAACCAACATGCTAAATCAAGAATACCCAGTCTAAACACCTCAAACATGCAGTATACTATCAGAATGGGCTGAACTTGAGAGGTGGCTACACAGCCTTCCTAAAATTTCTGTCTTTGATCAATAATCAGTGTTTTGCTAATTAGGTTAATGGATACATAAAACAGGTTTTTATTAGGTGAAACTAGCAACATATCTTGTTAATTTGAGTGATTAAATGAATACTCACTGCTAAAATTAAAGGTAATTAAAATGAAAGTTTAAAAAATAAAAGACATATGGAGACCCTAAAATAATTTAGAACTTTGAGTAGCAAAATATCAACATTGCCCAGATTATCAGAAATGTAAAATCTCAGGCTCCACTACAGGCATGCCATATCAGTATCTGCATTTTAACAAAATCCTCAGATGATTCACATGCCCTCCTTTAAAATCTTTCCCCACCTTTTATGAGTAAGTTAAAAAGAATTTGAGCAAGGCCTGTAATTTATACCTTAAAGGAATATTGTCTTAGGTTTAATTCTATGGGGCCTGTCCAATCATAACTTTTGACTCTTGTTGGCCAAAAGAATAACACAATGCTGCTCCAAAATTCTGCATCTGTCTTAAGTAAATCTTTCATTCAAAATGCCAAACAGAGTATATAACAGGGCAAAAAGTTTTCATCATACATCCAGGGCGGTCTTTATGTCTACTGTCCCAGTATAATTACTAATAATGTTCCATTTCACTTTCAAAGGTGATAAATTATAAGGTCAGTCTGAGAATAAGTCATGTGACTTTTTTACTTTTGTGCTTGCTTGCTAATAATAAGGGCTTCCCAGATGGTGCTAGTGTTAAAGAATCCATCTGCCAATGCAAGAGACACAAGATGAGGGTTTGATACCTGGGTCAGCAAGATGCCCTGGAGGAGGGCATGGCAACCCATTCCAGTATTCTTGCCTGAAGAATCCTATGGACAGAGGAGCCTGGTGGGCTATAGTCCATAGAATTATAAAGAGTTAGACATGACTGAAGCAACTTAGCACACACACATGCTAAACTCCCACATTGATAGTTTTCACAAGGATAAAAGATGGGGAACTTTTCCTTTTGGAAACCTCTAATATCTTTGATATCTCAAAGTCACCATATTATTCTGTCATCTTGATATGTCATCCTATTTAAAAGACTTATCAAACATGGTGAAAACACTATTCATGAACTGAAAGATACAGGAGAAATCAAATGACTTGCCAATGTACAGTTTGCTACCCATTCCTCTTTAAGTCAATTTCTCTATAAAAGATTTTGTCATTTTAAAAATAAGATAGGATAGAAGATTACTCCAGTTCTAAACTGAAAACATTGTTGATGTGGAAGTAAATCAATATTAAATTTTAAAATGCTTTGATCCAAAACCTTAGTATAAAAAAACTCAGTCCAAAAAAAAAAAAACCCACTTAGTCTTTATCCACTCATATCTATGCAAGTATTAAATCAACCACCAGAATCATATATATTTTAGCCAATATTAAATCTTAGTGTTTTAAATCCTATCGCAAAACACAATGAAAGTTAAAATGAGAGAAATTTAGTGCTTTCTCAGTGCCAAAAATTGCACCATATCATCTAAATCAAAATGCATTTGTAACAATGCAACTCAAGGCCATCATTCAGTTCTAAGTTACTGTTTTCTGAAAGTAAATAAAATGGTTTGGAGCTCTCATTTAAATAGATTCTAGATTTGTGGTGCAGTTTTGGCAATGATGAGTTTTCTTGGTACATCAATGTTACCATAATGGTTACAGAAGTCTTGAACATAGCATTTGTGGTGACCAGTTTACAATTGAGAATCGAAAGATGCATTTTCAGGATCATAAATAAAGCTAAATACCCTCTTATTCAAAGGAAGGAATATCCAAAACCTGACCAATTGTACAAGGATCCCAATTAACTAAGACATTTCTTACTAGCATGCACGCCAGTGTGTGATTACCCTACAATTGTGGGAGCAGGTCACTGTGGAATTACTATCTGTCTTAGGAAATGCCCTTTAAGTCACAGTGAGTTTCAATGATTCTTACTTTAAACGTGGCAAATCCACTTGAACATTAAGAAATACCCATAAATTTACTTATCAGGCAGGTTTACCAAGAACACAATGCTAAATTGATTAAACTATTGAATTGACTGACCACAGAAGTTTCTAAAAAATATTCTCATTTCTGAGACATTAAGTAATAATACGTTTCTTTTCTTTTCTTTTTTCTTTTTTTGCAAAACGTGAGGTTGAGGCTGGCCTGGACAGTGTAGCCTGGGGAGGCTGGACCCCTCCATTCTTTTTTTTTTTAACTTTACAATATTGTATTGGTTTTGCCATACATTGACATGAATCTGCCACGGGTGTACATGAATAATAGTTTTCAATTCTTTTGTTGTCCATATTCCTTTCTTCCTACATTTTGGTATGACTTCTGAGTTGCTTAGATGGGTTATTTTTGTGGTATTTCATGGCCAAAAGTTTATTCACTTTCCCAGGAATTAAAGCACAATTTGAGAGTTTAAAAATGAATTTAATTCAATTCTCACCATTCCCATCATAACGGCCATATCAACCAAGTTGAAGAGTAAGTTGCTAGGAGTTCCTTCCAAATCCCAAATCTGTGAGTACAAATTTTGTTCTTTCAGTTTAGCAAAATGAAACTAATGGATATCAATAATCTATATGTGGTATCCACAATCAATTAACACACTGTAAAGCGCACTAAATCAGGGGGTAAGAGACATCACAGGAGTCTCATCTCTATTTAACTATTCTTATTTTGTTCTTAACCTGTGAGAGCCTAGGATCTGAGTATGTTCGTATGCTAATTTAGCCACTTGGTCATGGTGACCTTGGGCAAGGTGCTCACCATTCCCTCTGCCACAAATTGCACATCAGTTATATGGACATAACTTGCAATAGTTGTGTTTGAATGCTAAGCATGTTCATTCATTCAAAGGGTTTTAAAACAGTGTCTGGAACAGAAATCACTGTATAAATACTTGAAGTGTTTGTTTTACAAAGATTTTAAGACAAGTGCTTTTATGACAAATTCCAGACTAAGTTTCCCCTTCTCCTTACAATTTCACTTGAAGAGATTTATAATTTCTAGGGTCTTTAGACTTCTAAGAATGTGTCAGTTCAGCTCAGTCACTCAGTCGTGTACGACTCTTTGTGACCCCATGGACTGCAGCATGCCAGGCTTCCCTGTCCATCACCAACTCTTGGAGCTTGCTCAAAGTCACATCCATTGAGTTGATGATGCCATCCAGCCATCTCATACCCTATCATCCCCTTCTCGTCCTGCCTTCAATCAAAGAATGTGTACATTCTCCTAAACTTCTAAAAATATACGAATAACTAGGCAGTTATCTTCAAACCTTATATCTTAATATTGCCCTCCTCAAGCAATCAAAAGGTACTCTTACCTAGACTTGTATTTTTCACACTGGACATGTAGGTAGAAGGAAATACCAAGGGAATATATGAAGCCACAAAATGGCTAACACACATCTATTAAAAGTACACTCATAGAGGGGACAGAGAGAACCAACTAACTAAACGATCTGAACAAAAGGAGCTATGGAGTAGAAAGCAGAAGTCACTACATGTTAAAATATTATAGAGATACTTCTGTAGAATAACTGGAGGATCTCTGTTCACAAGGATAAGAAGTGGGTTTTTTCAAACATTTACATCTCTATGATTTGTGTGAATAAACTTAGATCACATATTCTACCCCACAACAGATTTTCCAACCTGGGGATCCGACAAAGGGACTGAGAACCCACAGGGAATTTGACTTTGAAGACTAGTGGGATTTGAATACAGAAGTTCCACAGAACTGGGGAAACAAGAACTCTTTGAGGGCACAAACAAAATCTTGTGTGCACCAGGACCCAGGAGAAAGGAGCAGTGATACCACAGAGACTAAACCAGACTTGCTTATGACTGTTCAGGAGTCTCCAGCCAAGGCGTGGGTCAACAATGCCTTGCCACGGGGTCAGGGACACTGACTGCAGCAGTACTGGGAGGCACCACATGCTGGCATATGTCCCCTTGGGAGAGGTGGCCAGTATCTCATAGTTTGGCCTCAGGCCAAACTACAGGGAGGGAACACAGCCCCACCCATCAGCAGAAAATCAAAGATTTACTGAGCATGGCCTTGCCCACCAGAGCAAGTCCCAGTTTTCCCCACAGCCAGTTCCTCCCATCAGAAAGCTTCCACAAGCCTCTTATCCTCATTCGTCAGACAGCAGACAGGATGAAAACCACAACCACAGAAAGCTAACCAGACTGATCACATGGATCACAGCCTTGTCTAACTCAATGAAACTATGAGCCAGGCCATGTTGGGCCATCCAAGACAGACGGGACAAAGTTGAGCGTTCTGACAAAATGTGGTCCACTGGAGAAGGGAATGGCAAACCATGTAGGCATTCTTGTCTTCAGAATCCCATGAACAATTTGAAAAGGCAAAAAGATAAGATGCTGAAAGATGAACTCCTCAAGTTGGTAGGGGCCAAATATGCTACTGGATAGCAGCAGAGAAAATGCTCCAGAAGGAATGAAGAGGCTGAGTCAAAGTGGAAACAATGCCCAGTTGTGGATGTGTCTGGTGCTGAAAGAAAAGTCTGATGTAAAGAACAATATTGCACAGAAATCTGGAATGTTAGGTCCATGTAACAAGGTAAATTGCAAGCGGTCAAACAGGAGATGGCAAGAGTGAACATCAATATTTTAGGATTAGGTGGAGGTTCATGACATTTTACAGGAAGAATTGACAAGACCATCACCAAGAAAAACAAATGCAAAATGGCAAAATGGTTGTCTGAGGAGGCCTTACAAATAACTAAGAAACGAAAAGAAGCTTAAAGCAAAGGAGAAAGAGGAAAGATATACCATTTGAGAGCAGAGTCCCAGTGAATAGCAAGAGGAGATAAGAAACACTGCTTCACTGATCAATGCAGAGAAATAGAGGAAAACAACAGAATGGGAAAGATTAGAGATGTCTTCAAAAAAATTAGAGATACCAAAGGAAAATTTCATGCAAAGATGGGCACAATAAAGGACAGAGGTGATATGGACCTAACAGAAGCAGAAGATATGAGGAACAGGTGGCAAGGATATACAGAACTATACAAAAAATATCTTCACGATGCAGGTGTGATCACTCACCTAGAGCCAGTCATCCTGGAATGTGAAGTCAAGTGGGCCTTAGGAAGCATCACTACGAACAAAGCTAGTTGAGGTGATGGAATTCCAGTTGAGCTCTTTCAAATCCTGAAAAATGATGCTGTAAAAGTGCTTCACTCAATATGCCAGCAAATTTGGAAAACCTTGCAGTGGCCACAGGACTGGAAAAGGTCAGTTTTCATTCCAATCCCAAAGAAAGGCAATGCCAAAGAATGCTCAAACTACTGCACAATTGCACTCATCTCACACACTAGCAAGTAATGCTTAAAATTCTCCAAGTCAGGCTTCAACAGTACATGAACCATGAACTTCCAGAAGTTCAAGCTGGACTTAGAAAAGGCAGAGGAACCATAGATCAAATTGCCAACAACCTTTGGATCATGGAAAAAGCAAGAGAGTTCCAGAAAACATCTATTTCTGCTTTATTGACTATGCCAAAGCCTTTGACTGTATGGATCACTACAAACTGTGGAAATTCTTAAAGAGATGGGAATACCAGACCACCTGACCTGTCTCCTGAGAAATCTGTCTGCAGGTCAAGAAGCAACAGTTAGCACTGGACATGGAACAACAGGCTGGTTCCAAATAGAGAAAGGAGTATGTAAAGGCTGCATACTGTCACCCTGCTTATTTAACTTATATGCAGAGCACATCATGAGAAATGCTAGGCTGGATGAAACACAAGCTGGAATCAGGATTTCCAGGATAAATATCAATAACCTCAGAAATGCAGATGACACCATCCTTATGGTAGAAATCAAAGGACTAAAGAGCCTCTTAATGAAAGTGAAAGAGGAGAGTGAAAAAGTTGGCAAATAGATGGGGAAACAATGGAAACAGTGACAGACTTTATTTGGGGAGGCTCAAAAATCACTGCAGATGGTGACCACAGCCATGAAATTAAAAGATGCTTGCTCCTTGGAAGAAAAGCTATGACCAACCTAGACAGCATTATCAAAAGCAGATACATTACTTTGCCAACAAAGGTCCATCTAGTCAAAGCTATGGTTTTTCCAGTAGTCATGTATGGATGTGAGAGTTGAACTACAAAGAAAGCTGAGTGCTGAAGAACTGATGCTTTTGAACTGTAGTGTTGGAGAAGACTCTTGAGAGTCCCTGGGACTGCAAAGAGATCCAACCAGTCCATCCTCAAGGAAATTAGTCCTGGATATTCATTAGAAGGACTGATGCTGAAGCTGAAACTCCAGTACTTTGGCCAAACAATGTGAAGAACGGACTCATCTGAAAAGATCCTGATGCTGGGAAAGAATGAAGGCAGGAGGAGAAGAGGACGACAGAGGGTAAGATGGTTGGATGGCATCACCAACTCTATAGATGTGAGTTTGAGTAAGCTCCAGGTGTTAGAGATAGATACGGAAGCCTTGTGTGCTGCAGTCCATGTAGTTGTAAATTATCAGACATGACTGAGCAACTGAACCAAAATGGACCAGAATGGGTAAATTTAATTCTGGTGATCATTATGTCTTATACTGTGTGCAAGAATCCCTTAGAAGAATTGGAGTTGGCCTCATAGTCAACAAGAGTCCAAAATGCAGTAGCTGGATGCGATCTCAAAAATGACAGAATGGTCTCTGTTCATTTCCAAGGCAAGTCATTCAACATGACAGTAATCCAAGTCTATGCCCTAACCATTAATGCTGAAAAAGCTGAAGTTGAATGATTATAGGAATACCTACAAGACCTTTTAGAACTAACACCAAAAAAAAAAAAAAAAACCAAGATGTTCTTTTCATCATATGGGACCTGAATGCAAAAGTAGAAAGTCAAGAGGTACCTGGAAAACAGGCAAGGAGTACAAAATGAAGCCGGACAAAGGCTAACAGGGTTTGTCAAGAAAACACACTTGTCATAGCAAACACCCTCTTACAGCAACGCAAGAGACAGCTCTACACACGGACATTAACTGATGTCAATACTGAAATCATATTGATTATATTCTTTGCAGCCAAAGATGGAGAAGCTCCATGCTATTGCTGCTGCTGCTGCTAAGTCGCTTCAGTCATGTACAACTCTGTGTGACCCCATAGATGGCAGCCCGCCAGGCTCCCTTGTCCCTGGGATTCTCCAGGCAAGAACACTGGAGTGGGTTGCCATTTCCTTCTCCAATGCATGAAAGTGAAAAGTGAAGAAGCTCCACAGTGTCAGTAAAAACAAGACCTAAAGCTTACCGCAACTCAGATCATGAATTCATTGACAATTCAGAATTAAACTGAAGAAAGTATGGAAAGCCACTACAACATTCAGGTATGACCTAAATCATATCCCTTGTGTTTATAGAGTACAATAGACAAATAGATTCAAGGGATCAGACCAGAGAGAGTGCCTCAAGAACTATGAATGGAAGTTTGTAACACTGTACAGGAAGCAGTGATCAAAACCACCCCCAAGAAAGAGAAATGCATAAGGCAAAATGGTTGTCAACGGAGGCCTTACAAATAGCTGAGAAAAGAAGAGAAGTGAAAGGCAAAGGAGAAACGTGAAGATATACTCATCTGAATGCAGAGTTTCAAGAATAGCAAGGAGAGATAACAAAGCCTTTCTAGGTGAATGATATAAAGTAATAGAGGAAAACAATAGAATGGGAAAGACTAGAAATCTCTTCAAGAAAATTAGAGATAGCAAGGGAACATTTCATGCAAAGATGGGCACAATAAAGGACAGAAACGATATGGATCAGCAGAAGCATAGGAGATTAAGAAGAGGTGGCAGGAATACACAGAAGAACTATGCAAAAACGGTCTTAATGACCTAGATAACCACAATGGTGTGATCACTCACCTACAGCCAGACATCCTGAGTGTGAAGTCAAGTGGGCCTTAGGAAGCATCAGTACGAACAAAGCTAGAGGAAGTGATGGAATTCCAGCTGAGCCATTTCAAATCTTAAAAAATGATGCTGCTGAGTGATGCATTCAATCAAAACGCCAACAAATTTGAAAAACTCAGCAGTGGCCACAAGACAGGAAAAAAGTCAGTTTTCATTCCAATCCCAAAGAAAGGCAATGCCAAAGGATGTTCAAACTACTGCACAATTGCACTCATTTCACATGCTAGCAAGGTAATGCTCAAAATCCTTCAAAATAGGCTTCAACAGTAAGTGAACCGAGAACCTCCAGATGTACAAGCTAGATTTCAAAAAGGCAGAGGAACCAGAGATCAAACTGCCAACATCTCTTGGATCATAGAAAAAGCAAGAAAATTCCAGAAAAACATCTACTTCTGTTTCTCTGACTATGTAAAAGCCTTTGACTGTGTGGATCACAACAAACTATAGAAAATTCTTAAAGAGATGGGAATAGAAGACCACCTTACCTTTCTCCTGAGAAACCTGTATGCAGGTCAAGAAATAACAGTTAGAACTGGACATGCAACAACAGACTGGTTCCAAATTGGGAAAGGAGTACGTCTAGGCTGTATATTGTCACCCTGCCTATTAAACTTACATGCAGAGAACATCATGCAAAATGCTGGGCTGGATGAAGCATAATCTGGAATCAAGATTGCTGGGAGAAATCTCAATAACCTCAGATATGCAGATATCACCACCCTATGGCAGAAAGTGAGGAGGAACTAAAGAGCCTCTTGTTGAAGGTGAAAGAGGAGAGTGAAAAAGCTGGCTTAGAACTCAACATTCAGAAAACTAAGATCATGGCATCCAGTCCCATCATTTCATGGCAAATAGATGGGAAAACAATGGAAACAGTGACAGACTTTATTTTCTTGGGCTCTAAAATCACTATGGATGATGACTGCAACCATCAAATTAAAAGATGCTGCTTACCTCTTGGATGAAAAGCTACAAGAAATCTAGAGAGTATATTTAAAAGCAGAGACATTACTTTGCTGTAAAAGGTCCATATAGTCAGTTACTGTTTTCCCTGAATCATGTACCGATGTGAGATTTGGGCCATAAAGAAGACTAAATGCTGAAGAATTGATGTTTTTTGAATTGTGGTACAGTCCAGTTCAGTTCAGTCACTCAGTCGTGTCCGACTCTTTGCGACCCCATGAATCACAGCACACCAGGCCTCCCTGTCCATCACCAACTCCTGGAGTTCACTCAGACTCACGTCCATTGAGTCAGTGATGCCATCCAGCCATCTCATCCTCTGTCGTCCCCTTCTCCTCCTGCCCCCAATCCCTCCCAGCATCAGAGTCTTTTCCACTGAGTCACCTCTTCGCATGAGGTGGCCAAAGTACTGGAGTTTCAGCTTTAGCATCATTCCTTCCAAAGAAATCCCAGGGCTGATCTCCTTCAGAACTGCGGTATAGGAGAAGACTTTTCAGAGCCTTGGGCTGCAAGGAGAGCAAACCAGTCAATCCTAAAGGGAATCAACCCTGAATATTCACTGGAAGGACTGATGCTAAAGCTGAAGCTCCTCCAATGGTTTGGCCCCCAGATGCAAAGAGCCGACTCATTAGAAAAAACCTTGATGCTGGGAAGACTGAAGGCAGGAGAAGAAGGGGATGACAGAGGATGAGATGGTCGGATGGCATCACCAACTCAATGGGCATGAGTTTGAGCAAGCTCCAAGAGATGGTGAAGGACAGGGAAGTCTGGTGTGCTACAGTCCATGGGGTTACAGAGTTGGACATGACTGAGAGACTGAACAACAATAATGGATTCTACCACTGACCTGGCTGTTGACTTGTTTTCAGTCAGCTCTGTCACTGAAGGCTGAGAAATTCCAGCTATCATTCTTGACAATCTGCTTCTTCATTTGACAGGTTCTTCTTTAAGGTTGCCATTAGACAGCTAGGGCTTCCCTGGTAGCTCAGCTGGTAAAGAATTCACCTGAAATGCAGGAGACCTGGATTTGATCCCTAGGTTGGGAAAAATCCCCTGGAGAAGGGAATGGCTATCCACTCCAGTATTCTTGCCTGGAGAATTCAATGGACAGAGGAGCCTGGCAGGCTACAGTCCATGGGGTTGCAAAAAGTCGGACATGACTGAGCAACTTTCACTTAGATAGCTAAGACATATCAATTTATTATGACTAAAGACTTAAGCACATAAGTTTTTATAAAGCTATCTGAAAGTTGTATATATGAGTTTTATTTTTGTGAAAATATTACTAATAAAACCATGTACATCTGTATTTGCAGGGTGATTCAGTGGAAAACACTGTTTTTGTCACCACACTGAAAGCAAAAGTACCTTTAAAAAACCTGAAACAAAAAAAAATCATCCATAGAATTCATCTCATTTACATACTTGTCTGGCAGTGTAAACATCTGAACACAGATGAGCTTTTCTCACACTACAACACATACGAATATTGTATACAATATAATTATATTAAAACAAATACATCATAGGCCATTTAAAGAGAAATCCTAGTTTCCTGAACTATAGAATTATAAATTATTGAATTATAAATCAAACCTAGACTGGTAAGCAGAAGAGAGAGCTCAAGGGAGTTTCAACACATGTGGAGTTTCTAAGGTCTGAGGCTTGGAATCCTGCTGCTTACATGGATACAGGAGATGAGAAACACGGCAGGCAGAGCATCTTTAATGGGGCCTGAAAATGTACTTTCTCCTTGAAAAGAAAACACAATCACTGAGCCATATCTAGGGAGGGATTTTAAAAACTAAAATAAAATAAAAAGTAGAGAAATAAAAATTCCAGGAAGGAATCAAGTAATTGCAAAAGGATAGCAAATAACAGGGACAAATACTAAACCACTTCAAGAGCTAAGGTTCTGCAACATGCAGGAGAACAGTACCACGTAACTCAAAAAGAACACTAAAGTCAAGTTAATTTGTTATTTTCTACAAGATTATCAAGACACAGAGCAGACAAATGATAAATAACACAGAGCATGATTTCAACAATAAAAGTTGAAACAAAGATACACACACATATATATACATACACTTACTTACACTTGTGTACATGCATTTGAGCCAGAGTTACTTTGCCCGGATCAACCTTGCAAACTCAGAACAGATATGTCTGATTTGCCTATGAGTGTTGTGTGTGCTGTCCCTCAGTCGTGTCTAACTCTTTTCAACCCCATGGACTGTGCCCACCAGGCTCCTCTGGCCATGGGATTTTCCAAGCAAGAATACTGGAGTGGGTTGCCATTTCCTCCTCCAGGAGATCTTCCTGGCCCAGGCATCAGACCTGGGTTTCCTGTATTGCAGGTGGATTCTTTACCACTGAGTCACCAGAAAAGCCTATGATTTGCCTATGCTAACGGCTAAGTCACTTCTGTCGTGTCCATCTCTGCGACCCTATGGACTACAGCCTGGCAGGCTCCTCTGCCTATAGGATGTTTCAGGCAAGAATACTGGAATGGAATGCCATATGTATTTATAAATGTTTGCTGAATGAGAAAATAAATATTTACTATAATTTTAAAAAATAAGTAAATATACAGGGAAATTAATATACCTGATAAAACGTAAAAGGAAAAATAAGATTGAGGAAAGAAGAGTTAAGGCATTCTTGGGTTATTTTATTGTTCCAGAGAAGAGTCAAAAAGGAAATTAAACTTAGGCTTCTTAATTCAAATACAAATGCTTAATTCTCATATCACTAGAGAAAAATTAAAGGCAAGAAGACATGACAAGAGGGGCAGGCAAATAGAAACTGCAAAATATAATGGTTGAATCTATTCCAAGTCTATCAAGAAGTATTAAAAAATCAATCATATATATTGAAATATACATAATTTCAGCCTAGATTTTTAAAAATCCACACATATTATTTGACAAGAGTATTCCAAAAATGAATAGGAAACATCATAATTAAACTAGGGTGAGGAAATTAAAGAGAAACTGTAAGAAATAGAAAAGAGAAAACTAAAGTTTTACTTTCATACAAAATAATTTTCTGAATAAATAATACAAAGCTATCTATAGAAAAGGGCAAAGGTAACCAAGAAAGGCAAAAATAACCACGAAAAGTTTAAAGAAGAAGTAAAATATGAGTGACTTGCCCTACCACGTATCAAATTTCATTGTGAGGCACAAGTAAAATCTAAAGTATGGTAATAATTGATGTTTTATACAAATAAGTCTGAGTAGGGAATGCAGAAAAATACACATATATCCCTTAGAACTTGGTATATTAAGAGGCAGCATCATAAGTCAGCAGGGAAAGGACAGGACAGAAAATAAGTGGCTGAGGAAATTAACTAGCTATAGGGGAAAAAGGGGATTCCTACTGCATATCATCCATAAAGTAAATTTCAAATGATCTAAATACAAATCTAAATATGAAAAACACAACATTAAAGATTTTTAAAGAAAATATAAGAACACATTTATTATGTTAGTATGCAAAGCATTTCTTTAATGCCACACAAACTGAGATTCATATAGAAATATTTTGAAAATTACAACATCTAATATATGGTGGGTACTTTCTCCATACTGCTATAGAAGTAGGTGTTATTGTTATTCTCATTGTACAGAGAGGCTGAGTTGCCCAAGATCTTAAGACTTATATTTAACAAGGGCTTGATCCAAAGCCCAAGTGTTTGAAATCATTTTATTTTGCCCATTTGATTTCATAAAATGAAGACCTTCAGGATACCACAAACTTAATTTAAACAAGCCAGGAAGTGAGAAGAGATTGTCATCCTCAACCTACAAATGGTTATTATTGAAAAACACTAAAAATCAATTAAAAAAAAAAAAACTCCTGTGAAGGTAATGAGATACAGTAACAGTAATCAAAGATATGCAAATTAGAACTATAATGATACACCCATTTGCATCCACTGGATTGCCAAAATTTTTAAAGTAACAAAACTAAGCATGTCAATTTACCACTTCTCTGAAATAACCTATATGTCTAAATTATTCTATACTTCAGTAAGTTTTTTTGTTTTTTTTTTTTAGGTTTTTATTTTATTTTGGAGTATAATTAACAATGTTGTGTTAGTTTCGGGAATATAGCAAAGTGAATTCAGTTATAAATATACATGAATCTATTCTTTTCCTATTTAGGTTGTTATATAATATTGAGCAAAATTCTCTGTGCTATATAGGAGGTCCTTGTTGGTTATTCATTTTAAATATAATAGTGTGTACATATCAATCCTTAACTCCCAATTTAGTTTTAAAAAGAAAGACCAGAAAGAAAAAGGGAAAACAGTAAGCTCCAACGCATGCATGCATGCTCAGTCACAACGGACTCTTTGCAACCTAATGGACTGCAGCCCACCAGGCTCCTCCGTGCACGGAATTTTCCAGACAAAAATGCTGGAATGGGTTTCCATTTCCTTCTCCAGGGGATCTTCCCAACCCAGGGATAGAACCTGCATCTCCTGAGTCTCCTGCATTGGCAGGCAGATTCTTAATCACCTACCACCTGGGAAGCTCCAATGCTGCTGCTGCTGCTAAGTCGCTTCAGTCGTGTCCAACTCTGTGCAACCCCATAGACGGCAGCCCAGCAGGCTCCTCTGTCCCAGGGATTCTCCAGGCAAGAATACTGGAGTGGGTTGCCATTTCCTTCTCCAATGCATGCATGCATGCGAAGTCGCTTCAGCCGTGTCCAACTCTGCGCAGCTTCATGGACAGCAGCCCACCAGGCTCCTCTGTCCACAGAATTCTCCAGGCAAGAGTACTGGAGTGGGTTGCCATTTCTTTCTCCGGTGGGAAGCTCCAATAAGAGGTAATAAAATTGAAGCAACCCTTTTGAAGTAATGCGGCATGTAGTAACAATAAAGATGTAGCTTTTTATAGCCTTAAGAAATTTAGGCTATTTCTTATACAAGGAGACATATATAAGGATTTTGTTAGATCACTAATAATAAAAAATTTTGGAAGTAAAGTCTATCAACACAGGAAAGATTAAAAATTTGGTTTACCACACAATGGAATGCTATATACATGACAGCTGAAAAGAATGTGTAATTTGTCAACATAATTTCATCCAGAGCACATAATGTGGAGTAAAAAGAATGTAGGAAAACGAGTATGATATATCTGCATTAGTTTGTTATAAAAATTAAACTACATAAAATATACTCTATATTTGTAAAGACTCATAGCTTTATCATAAAAAATATAAAAACTAAAAATATGGTCGGGAGAAAGACAAGCAGCTTTAGGATGGTCACTACATGTGGGAAGACATGGCAAGAAATGGGTCCAGGTGAAATAAAAGGGGGGCCTCTACCTTATCTCTGATGCTTTGTCCTTTAAGCACAAATGGTCTGAAGCAAATATGAGCCACAGTGTTAGCATTTAAGATATGTCTTATAGTGGAATGATGATTTTTTTCATTCTCTGAAATATCTGAAACTTAGTTTTCAAAAAAAAGAGGTGCAAAAGAGAAGAAAAAATAGTAAGCTCCAGTAAGAGGGCTGTATGAAGAGATTTTTAAAGTTACAAGAAAGACATTTAAACCACCTATGAAGTTAGAAAAGGAGAATGAATAAATGGCATGTCCTTCAGGTAACTCTCTACAAATATAATTTTTATTTTTCTTGAAACAGAGCTTTTGATTAATATTAGACATCAGGTATCCTATAGTTTTATTTTCTGACAAAGAAGTATAGAACCTGCCAGTTAAAGGGAGATTCCCATGCTTTAAAAGACTAAAAGGTACATAGCCTTCCATCCTCATCAAAGATAACACTCTCAGACATAATCTAAAGTTAATTTTAAGCCATGCAACAATGCAAAATAAAGCATTCAATGTTTTAACTGACAGAATATAGGTAATTAACTTTAGCCCATATAATTCCATAAAAATCAATGTTACCAAACTATCACTGTAGCCATTGTTTCAAATGAACAATCTGAAGAAAATCTGATGAAAGAAATTTGAAAGTAATAATTATTTTAAAATATTCTTTAAATATGGGAACAGAATTAATATTTTATTCTAGAATATCTACCTTTAAACAAGTTTAAGTCCTCAGATACTCCTTCACACAAATTAACTGTAAAAATGCATTCTCAGATTTTAAAATATCTAGTGAGCCTATTGGCTAGCAGCCAATTAATTTTTTAAGGATATATACTAAGTATGATGGGGCTTCCCAGGTCGCCCAAGTGGTAAAGAACCCCCTGCCAATTCAGGAGATGTAAGAGATGCAGGCTCAATCCCTGGACTGAGAAGAGAATTCCGAGCACAGAAGAGCCTGGCAGGCTACAGTCCATGGGGTCGACTGAGCACCTGAGCATCATCATCATCATCAGTAAGTATGATGGTCTGAGTTTACATTTTGGAAAAGTGGATCTTCAGATATACTTAAGGTAATTTATTTTTTAAGTTACTCCAGGTTCGTTAATAAATCCTTGCTGTCAATGTATATTAGGAAAATTACCTCTTGACTTCTAAAATGTGGACAATGAAGAGAGGAGGAAAGCTTGTACTCAGTTCAGCTACAAGCTGGAGCAAGTCATTTGGGTAAAAGAGAAGTGGAACTACAACACAGACATATTTAACCCACTGGAAAATATTGCTTTGTTCATCAAAGGTCTCCTCCAACCTACACTATCCATCATTGCAGCACTATGGTGCAGGCTATTTTAACAATCACTAACCATTGTTCTCTAAAACTCAGAAAGTCTAGCTTAGTGTTTATCAAAGTATTCCAGGACCACAAGCACCAGAAATATCTAGGGAACTTTTCAAAAATGCTGATTCGTCAGCATAACCCCACATCTACTGAATAAGAGTCTTTATAGAACTTGGGCTGCAGTCCATGGGGTCGCATGAGTGGAAACAACTTAGCAACTAAACCACCATTATTCTTTGTGCTATTATTGTCATATATTTCACTTTCACATGCTATAATTTTTTAAATATATTATTATTAGTGTTCCTTTGTCAGTTATATTTTAAAGACTTTCTAAAATATATAGCCAAAGTCTTTTATGTGTGTGTGCGTGTGCTCAGCATGTCAAACTCTTTTGCAACCCCATGAACAGTAGTCCATCAGGCTTCTCTGTCCATGGAATTTCCCAGGCAACAATACTGGAGTTGGTTGCCATTTCTGTCTCCAGGGGATATTCCTGAGCCCAAAGAATGGGAGGAAGTAAATGGAAGTATATGTTTTTTAAGGTTCTTTCAATATATGTGAAATGTTATATTATTTAATGATGGACTTTATAAGTTAAATGTATATGAAGGAATCATTAAAGCAACCAACAAAGAAACAAAATAGTTTACATAATAAGCACAGGGTGATGATAAAATGGAATCACATGTAAAAAAATTTTATAATACTTATATATATTTTTATATTCAAATATTAAAATCTTTTATATTTAGACACATTTATCATTCCAGTGATTTTTCAGTCCAACATGATACAAATTTCATTTTGTCTTTAGAACTGCCTTGAACATCTCTTATAGTACAGGTCTGATGGCAATGCGTTCCCTTTGTTTTTATTTATCTGAAAGAGTTTTTGTCTTTTCCTTAATTTTTGGAAGATGTTTTGCAACATATACAATTCTAAGATGATAGATTTTTCTTCATTCAACGCCTTACCATGTTGTTCTACTGTCCTCTCATTTGCATCTTTCATAACAATATTTTTTTCATGTGTATAATGCCTTTTTCCCTCTGTCTATTCAAAAAACCTTGTCTCTATTACTGCTTTTTAGATATTTGTTATGATTTGGTGTGATTTTCTTCATATATTTTCTTCTTGGAGTTCACTGAACTTTTTGAATCTCTGGTTTTATAGTATTCAAGAAATTTGGGGAAAATTTGGCCATTATTTATTCCATTACCATTTATGTTCTCCCATCAATTCCTCTGGGTCTTTAATAACAAATGGGTTAGAACAATTTAATATTGTCCCACAAGTCAATTCTGCACTATTTTTTTTCCAGTTTTTTTGTCTTGTATTTTATTTTGTATATTTTCCATTCCTATCTATTCCATTTGAAAGAACTTTTTTTGCAATGTTGAACCAGATATTCATTAAAGTATATGAGAGTATTTGTTATTTCAAATATATTCTTTACCTCTAGAGAATTCATTTTGTTTTTTTTTTTATAATACCTCTGTTTTTCACTTCTCAATGTTCATTTTTCCTTTACCTTTTGGACTATATGGAATATATAATAGCTGTTTTTACATCCTTTTCAGTAATTTCTGTCATCAGCATATTTCTGGGTCGATTTCTATTGATCAACTCTTCTAATTCTTATGAATCAGCTTATTTATAAATAAGTAATATTTTACTGGGTTTCAGGAATTATGGATTTTATTTGTAGGGATTTTGTTGTATTTCTCTAAATATTGAGTGGCTTTATTTGGGGATGCAGGTAACTTTGATTCTAACTTTGGAGGTTTGCTTTTAATCTTTTTTTAAGAGCAAGTACAGAAAAGTCTTTGAGTACAATTCTATTCTGTCATTAAGGCAATACATTTCTGAGAATTCTACTCAATGTTCTATGTATTAGATGTTTCCACTTTGGCTGGTGCCAACCTGGGTTATTCCCAGCCTCAAGTGAGCTCCAGAAATTGCTTTACCTACTCTTGGAAAATTCTTAAAGAGATGGGAATACCAGACCATCTGACCTGTCTCCTGAGAATTCTATATGCAGGTCAAGAAGCAACAGTTAGAACTGGACATGGATTTGGAACAGACTGGTTCCAAATCAGGAAAGGAGTACATCAAGGCTGTATATTGTCACCCTGCTTATTTAACTTATATGCATAGTACATCATGTAAAATGCTGGGCTGGACAAAGTACAAGCTGGAATCATGACTGTCAGGAGAAACATCAATAACCTCAGGTACACAGATGACAGCACCCTTATGGCAGAAAGCAAAGAAGAACTAAAAAGCCTCTTGATGAAACTGAAAGAGGAAAGTGAAAAAGCTGACTTTAAAACTCAACATTCAGAAAACTAAGATCATGGCATCTGGTCCCATCACTTCATGGCAAATAGATGGGGAAACAATGGAAACAGTGACAGACTTTATTTGGGGGGGGGGGGGCTCCAAAATCACTGCAGATGGTGACTACAGCCATGAAATTAAAAGACACTTGCTCCTTGGAAGAAAAGTTATGACCAACCTAGATAGGATATTCAAAAGCAGAGACATTACTTTGCCAACAAAGGTTCGTCTAGTCAAAGCTATGGTTTTTCCAGTAGTCATGTATGGATGTGAGAGTTGGACCAAAAGGGAAGCTGAGTGCTGAAGAACTGATGCTTCTGAACTGTGGTTGTTGGAGAAGACTCTTGAGAGTCCCTTGGACTGCAAGGAGATCCAACCAGTCCATCCTCAAGGAAATCAGTCTTGAACATTCATTGGAAGGACTGATACTGAAGCTGAAGCTCTGATACTTTGGCCACCTGATGCAAAAAATCAACTCACTGGAAAAGATCCTGATGCTGGGAAAGGCTGAAGGCAGGAGGAGAAGGGAACATCAGAGGATGAGGTGGTTGGATGGCATCACCAACTCTATGGACATAAGTTTGAGTAAACCCTGGGATTTGGTGATGGACAGGGAAGCCTGGCATGCTGCAGTCCATTGGGTCGCAAAGAGTCAGATGCGACTGAGTGACTGAACTGACTGAACTCTTTCCTGTTGGTTCATTTCTTAGTTTCATGTACTTCCCTTACATGTATATGCAGGACAGTACTCAGCCAGAACCTCAAATTGACCCCATGCAGATATCTGGAGTCTGTGTCCATGCTGTATACTCATATCTCACATCTGGTATTTTGCCCTCAAATCCTAGGTGACTTGGTCTCCTCAGACTGTCTTCTCAACTTCACAAGGCCTCTGAGCATTGTTGAGGTTTCTCTTCATTACACTACCTCTTGGAAACTCTAGGCCATCAGCTAGAGCAGCTGTGGGAATCATATATTTTTTTTTCCTTCCCCCACAAATCGATGTTCTGTGTTACCTTTTGGCCGTTGCCTGAAAACCGATGTTTCACAATTATCTTGTATGGTTTTCAGTTGTTTAATGTGAGAGAATAAATCTGGTCCCATTATGCCATCATAGAGAAAAAATAAGTCTACTGTGTTATTTTTTCTATGTAAATTATCAAATGTTTATTAAAAGTTTAACATTAAATTTTAATCCTTTTATGTTTTAAGTTCTTTCAATATACAATGAATTTTCAAATAAAATTTGGTAGAAAAATAAGTGTATTTTGTGGCTTGTTGTCATTGTATACTTTCATGTCTTAATATGTAATGAAATTGCTACACAAAATTATCTCATTTGGAATCAAGTGTTCTTCATTCATAGTTTTCATTTTCAACCAAAATTGAGTCTTTAAAATTCGAAAGACATTTTCAATAATTTTCTTTTCATAAAAGGCAAGGAAAATGGGACATCATGAAGATTTTTACAAAGAAATCCTCTATGTAGCATTACATTTTAAAAATTCCATATCTACTAGAGACTCTTCAAGGTTTCATATTATTTCATTAATTACAGTACTTAAACATGCAATGGCTCTGTGTTGTATCCCTCTATTGTTGGTTCTTCATAAATAAGAAATAAAATAATTCCCCATTCATCTCAGAGCCTAAGAGAAAGATAAGCTAAATACCATCAAATGCAAGCCATAGCTTAAAAGGAGTTGCTTTTGTAAAGACAGGTTTATTTTCAATTATAAGTACACATCTGCTTGGGACTTCTCTGTCAATCAGTGAGACTAAAGAGACAGCAATAGAATTTCCAGTTTATTTGAACAGAATATAAAATAAAACCTACTTGTGGTATCCAATTCAAAACACGATCATCTAATTCATGCTTACTTATTTCACCGTTTTTTGTTTTCATTTTGGCTGGGTTTTTTGTTTTTTTTTTAAGCAAGCATGAAAGATTTTCTTTGTCCAGAAAACTGGAATGAATCCACTGAGTCAACCAAAAAATTGAAAAAAAGAATTGAACTGAGGTAGACCCAAGATAATTGATCCCTGGATTTTAAATCCCCACAGCTCAATCTAGGTCAGCTAAGCCTTAATCTTTCATTTACAGAGTAAGTGCTTTTGAAACACATGTACTAAGAAAAGATTCTCTGGCAAAGAATGGCGTGTTCAGTGGTTGAGTAATATGCTATAATGACATTTTGATTGTGTGCTACACAAAACTATTATGTCATTATGAAAACACAAGGTAACATTTGTCAAATCTAAGAGAAGGAGAAATTTCAAAGTTGCACCTATAATTAGTGTAGTGTGAATTTTAAAATACTTTCATTTTTTTCTCCCAGAACCAGATTTTAAAAGTGGACGTGTTTCTCTTCCAAGGTTTTGGATTAAATTAGAGGGCACAAACATTTTTTTTTTTCCCTTGTTCAAAAGAAAGAAAAGGGAACAACTTCTCAATTAGGACAGAATTCAGATATAGACTACTGACAGTGGCTCCAAAACTGTTGTTCACTACTTCCAGCGATTATCAAATCCTTTGATATGGGTCTTAACTAAAATTATAGTAGGCTCACAGCATTTGAGTAACTGTCATTTCCAACTTAAACTATTAGTAAGAAATCTTTTAAAAATTTCTAAAATTCTGTGAAATTAAAGATTATTTTCCTGAGTTAAAATTTTGAATCATGTGGATTCAGAGGCTGCTGTGGTACAGACTTGCTGTCCATCCAAAGTATCAATACCTTACTATAATGCACTGACTTAAAAGTTCTGTTTGTCTCCTTTCCCAATGTTTTAAATAAGTCCTGTGATGTGAAAAAAAAAAAAATCATCGTGTCGGAAAATCCCAAAGAATGCCAAGAGCTAATCTTGTTGCTAGAAATGAAAAGAAAATGGAGCAGTTTTTAAAAGCAACAGTTCCTTAGCCAGAAAATAAAGATTAAAGATAAATGAGAGTATATAAATAAAATATGATGTTTGTATAAATGAGTTCACCATACATTATGTGTAAAAAGAAGAAAGTCTAATTAAGGAAACTACTTTAGCAATTACTTCTAGTATAAAAAGTGATAATTAAATGAGATAAAGCTGTAAAAGGAAACTCATGATGTGAGGCTACGTACGTTGTTGTTTAATTAGTAAGTCATGTTTGACTCTTTTGCAACCCCATGGACTGCAGCCCACCAGGCTCCTCTGTCAATGGGATTTCCCAGGCAAGAGTACTGGAGTGGGTTGCCATTTCCCTCTCCAAGGGATCTTCCCGACCCCAGATCAAACCCAAGTCTCCTGCATTGACAGGCAGATTCTTTACCACTGAGTCACCAGGAAGGTTACATATAGGCCACACATAATTCTAAATGGAAATGTAATCGAGGAAAAAGCCAGAAGCCCATATAAGCACCCTATAAAATAGCAGGTGCCACAGGCACTTCTATAATTGAGACATATAAAGAACTGGAGTCTGTTCAGTAAAGTTAAGATTAGCTTGATACAGAAATAAAATGTCTTTTCTTACATCAGTCTATCCAGTACTTAATCCCTGAACCATCAACATCCAGAGTTACAATTCTAACTATGCATATTCAGGTATAATCATGGTTAATGTTTCCTCAGAAGTGATGCAGTGTGGGGGTCTACTGTATTGAGATTTATTATAAAAGCACTTATAAATGACGTTAGTACTTTATTTATAGAATCTCTATACATCTGAATAGGATTCTTATATTTTTCAGCTTTACACTGCTGAAAATACATTTTCATTACTTTTTTATATTATAGAGGCAATTATATATACATATATACATATTAATGATACTTTCAGATTTTTATTCACTAAAGATGACAGGTTAAGTTCTGTGGAAATAGCTAAGTTTTACAGCACACTTTTCCTAAAGTTTAAAAATAATTTTTAAATAAGATTTTAATATTTACAGCTATGACATACATTAAGTATTCAAGTCCTAAACTTTACATGGGGAGTAAGAAAAATTATATCATTTTTATGATTAAAAACAGTTTTGAAGAAATACAGCAAAATAATCAAAATAAAGACAATACCATTCAAATATGATCAGTTTTACAGAAAGCTGAGGGAGAAATGCTACCTCTGTCTCAATACCCAGGATGCATTAACACCTAGACCGCCATTCAGAGTAACGTCAAATAATAGCTTGTGGATGAGCATCAGTTGCGCAACACATGTTGCCCAGATGTCAACTGGCACCCACTTATGTCTTAAGATCTCAACTAAATTATTTGAGCACTCACTCATTCCATGTCCTGTAGATGAGTAATACCTTCCCAAACCTCTGGTCTAGCTGAGCAGCTGTTTCCACTGAATGAACTCAGTTTGGGATTATGTGAACATTCTGAGTGGTCTGTCCCTGTCTACAACTTCCTCAACCCAGATGGGATACTCAGAACATTCTGTAATTTCTAACAAACCAAAACAAGAACCACTCATTAAAACATGAGTATGAACTGTATACTTTCCTGAAGACAGTGAAACAGTTGCCTCAGTTCAGTTCAGTTCAGTCGCTCAGTCGTGTCCGACTCTTTGCGACCCCATGAATCGCAGCATGCCAGGCCTCCCTGTCCATCACCATCTCCTGGAGTTCACTCAGACTCACGTCCATCGAGTCGGTGAGGCCATCCAGTCATCTCATCCTCTGTCATCCCCTTCTCCTCCTGCCCCCAATCCCTCCCAGCATCAGAGTCTTTTTCCAATGAGTCAACACTTCGCGTGAGGTGGCCAAAGTACTGGAGTTTCAGCTTTAGCATCATTCCTTCCAAAGAAATCCCAGGGCTGATCTCCTTCAGAATGGACTGGTTGGATCTCCTTGCAGTCCAAGGGACTCTCAAGAGTCTTCTCCAACACCACAGTTCAAAAGCATCAATTCTTCGGTGCTCAGCCTTCTTCACAGCCCAACTCTCACATGTATACATGACCACAGGAAAAACCATAGCCTGACGGACCTTAGTCGGCAAAGTAATGTCTCTGCTTTTGAATATGCTATCTAGGTTGCTCATAACTTTTCTTCCAAGGAGTAAGCGTTTTTAATTTCATGGCTGCAATCACCATCTGCAGTGATTTTGGAGCCCCAAAAAATAAATCTGACACTGTTTCCACTGTATCGCCATCTATTTCCCATGAAGTGATGGGGCCGGATGCCATGATCTTCATTTTCTGAATGTTGAGCTTTAAGCAAACTTTTCACTCTCCTCTTTCACTTTCATCAAGAGGCTTTTAGTTCTTCTTCACTTTCTGCCATAAGGGTGGTGTCATCTGCATATATGAGGTTATTGATATTTCTCCCAGCAATCTTGATTCCAACTTGTGTTTCTTCCAGTCCAGCGTTTCTCATGATGTACTCTGCATAGAAGTTAAATAAGCAGGGTGACAATATACAGCCTTGATGTACTCCTTTTCCTATTTGGAACCAGTCTGTTGTTCCATATCCAGTTCTAACCGTTGCTTCCTGACCTGCATACAGATTTCTCAAGAGGCAGGTCAGGTGGTCTGGTCTTCCCATCTCTTGAAGAATCTTCCACAGTTTATTGTGCTCAGAGGAGGTTAAAGTTCATACTACAACCATGTGTGTGCATGCTCAGTTGTGTCCAACTCTTTGCAACCCAATGGACTGTAGCCCACCAGGCTCCTCTGTCCATGGAATTCTCCAGGCAAGAATACTGGAGTGAGTTGCCATTTCCTTCTCCAGGGGATTTTCCCCACCCAGGGGTCAAACTCCTATCTCCTGCAACTCCTGCATTGGCAGGTGGATTCTTTAGCACTGAGCCACCTGGGAAGTTCCATTTTAATCATGTATACAACTTCAAATACAAAATTAGATACAACTATTTTTAAAATGATCTAATTCTAAGAAAGCATTCTGTCAAATGTTTCTCTCTTTTGTAAAACCATGTGAGAACTTGAAATTTAGAAATTTGGAAATGGTTCAGCTGAATGATACTGATGTGGGCTGTGGCTTCAATCAGATAATAATGGAAATTGCAACAGGTAGGGCCTAGCCATACATCCATGTGTCTTTATAAAGTCTTCAGAGTCTCTCCACATGGTCTGTGCATATAGGCTAATTTAGACCTCCTCACAGCACGGCAGCCTCTAGGAAATGGAGATGCTTACACAGTAGCTAAGGGTTTCATTGCAAGTGTTTGAGGCTATACCTTTCAGGACTAGCCTCAGAAGTCACAGTGTTGCTTCAGTATAGTCAAAAGTCTAAGTAGGTTCAATATGAAAGGATACAGACACACTTCTCAAAATAACAATGTAAAGCTAAAATATTGAATGGGAGATGTTGTGGCCAGCTTTGGAAAATCTGATCTGCCACATATGTTTATTTACCTTATATTTTTACCCCACTTTTCTAGCATATAACATCAAAAAGTAACATAAATAAATTCATTAATTTCACATTTTATTACTATTATTAATACAGTTCTTCAGTCACTAATGGAAATGTATAAAGATCCATAATCAAACAGAAATGTGTGTATTCTACAAAATTAATAGCATCATCAACATGTCTACCAGATAAGATTCATGCAGCTGCTAGAGCTTTAGTTAAAGACACGTCAATGACACTGAAGGTATAGAATCTGGAAGTGGATCTCCTGGAAGATGATGACCTGAGTTCCACTGTGAGCACTATGTCCTGACAAAGACATTTAAACCTTCTGGGCCTTTTGGTTTGATCATCTATTAAATGTTTTTTTTAAAATCTTGCAAGGTTATAATGTTTTATTTTTCTTTGACTGCATGGTAGGTAACATTCTCTTTTATGGATGAGTCAATAAAAATCAAGGAGATAAAGTATACATCCAAAGTCTAAAATCAGTGTCAAAGTTAAGAGCAAACCTCAGCTCCAAGTTCACTATTCTCAACCACATAAACTAATTTATCAATACAACAAAATACCAATAGGTGAATGTAATATTTTATCTAGAATACAATTAGAGTGGCTATAAAACTGAATGCAAATTTCCATCTGTTTTATTCATAAAGTCACTGATGACTGCATTTCAATCATACAGAAGATACTATCAATCCAAGGCCTATCTTCCTCACCTGAGTTCGCCAAGATTCTTGTCTGAACACTGTAGGGCTCCTCTAGAAAGTTACATCTATCTCTGGTTTACACAGGAAATGACAAACTAGACTGCACAGTTCACACTATTGTGATTTTGGCACACTCCTGTAGGTTTTCTCCTTGCACATTTACTCTGTTCCCATCACCCTGAAAATAAATGCATGTATACTTATAGTCTACTAACTGCACAGATATTATGTTAATATATTTGGATGATAATATGCTAACAGGGACCTGCGTAAATTACTATTGGCATTGCTGATGTTTTAAATTATTTATTTTAACTGGAGACTAGTTACTTTACAATATTATGGTGGGTTTTGCCATACATCATCATGAATCAGCCATGGGTGCACATGTGTCCCCCAATCCTGAACCCTCCTCCCACCTCCTTTCCCACCCATTCCCTCCGGGTTATCCCAGGGCACCAGCTTTTGAGTGTCCTGCTTTATGCATTGAACTTGCACTGGTTATCTATTTTGCATATGGTAATATACATATTTCAATGCTATTCTCTCAAATCACTCACCCCCACCTGCTCCCACATAGTCCAAAATCTGTTCTTTACATGTGTGTCTCCTTTGCTGCCTTGTATACAGGATTGTCATTACTGTCTTTCTAAATTATATATATAAGCATTATATACTGTATTGGTGTTTCTCTTTCTGAGGAACTTCACTCTATATCAGTTTGGTTCAGTCACTCAGTCATGTCCGACTCTTTGCAACCCCATGGACTGTAACACGCCAGGCTTCTCTGTCCGTCACCAACTCCTAGAGCTTGCTCAAACTCATGTCCATCAAATTGGTGATGCCATCCAACCATCTCATCCTCTGTTGTCCTCTGCTCCTCCTGCTTTCAATCTTTCCCACCATTGGGGTCTTTTTCAATGAATCAGTTCTTTGCATCAGGTAGCCAAAGTATTGGAGCTTTGTATAATAGGCTCCAAATTCATCCACCTCATTAGAACTGACTCAAATGCACTCTTTTTAATGGCTGAGTAATATTCCATTGAGTATATGTACCACAACTTCTTTATCCGTTTGTCTACTGATGGACATCCAGGTTGCTTCCATATTCTAGCTATTGTAAACAGTGCTGCAATGAACATTGGGGTACATATGTCTCTTTCAATTCTGATTTCCTTGGTATGCATGCCCTGCAGTGGGATTGCTGGGTCATATGACAGTTCTATTTCCAGTTTTTTAAGGAATCTCCATACTGTTCTCCATAGTGGATTTACCAGTTTGCATTCCCACAAACAATGTAAGAGGGTTCCCTTTACTCCACACCTTCTCCAGCACTTATTGTTTATAGACTTTTTAATGATGTCCATTCTGACCAGCATACCTCACTGTGGTTTTGATTTGCATTTCTCTAATAATGAGTGATGTTGAGCATATCTTCATGTGTGTATTAGCCATCTGTATGTCTTCTTTGGAGAAATGTCTGCTTAGTTCTTTGGCCCACTTTTTGATTCAGTTGTTTGTTTTTCTCATATTGAGCTGCATGAGCTGCTTGTATATTTTGGCCATTAATTATTTGTCAGTTGTTTCATTTGCTATTATTTTCTCCCATTCTGAAGGCTGCCTTGATTTTCTACATATAAAACCCTAAAGATACCAGCAGAAAATTACTATAGCTAATCAATGAATATAGTAAATTTGCAGGATATAAAATTAATATACAGAAATACCTTGCATTCCTATACACTAACAATGAAAAAATAGAGAAATTTAAAAAACAACCATATTCACCATTGTAATGAAAAACATAAAGTACTTAGCAATAAATTTCCCTAAAGAAACAAAAGACCTCTCTATAGAAAACTATAAAACACTGATGAAAGAAATCAAAGGTGACACAAATAGATGGAGAAATATACCATGTTCATGGATTAGAAGAATCAATATAGTGAAAATGAGTGTACTGCCCAAAAATAATCTATAGGATTCAACACAATCCCTATCAAGCTACCAATGGTATTTTTCACAGAACTAGAGCAAATAATTTCACAATATGTATGGAAACACAAAAAACCTTGAATAGCCAAGGCAATCTGGAGAAAGAAGAAAGAAACAGGAGGAATCAACCTGCCTGACTTCAGACTATACTACAAAGCTACAGTCTTCAAAACAGTATGATACTGGCAAAAAGACAGAAATATAGATCAGTGGAACAAAATAGAAAGCCCAGAGATAAATCCACACACCTACGGACACTTTTCACTTTCCTGCATTGGAGAAGGAAATGGCAACCCATTCCAGCATTCTTGCCTGGAGAATCCCAGGGATGGGGGAGCCTGGTGGGCTGCCGTCTATGGGGTCATACAGAGTCGGACACGACTGAAGTGACTTAGCAGCAGCAGCATGGACACCTTGTCTTTAACAAAGGAGGCAAAAATATGCAATGGAGAAAAGATAATCTCTTTCCCAGTGCTGGGAAACTGGTCAACCACATGTAAAAGAATGAAACTAGAACACTTTCTAACACCATACACAAAAATAAACTCAAAATGGATTAAAGATCTACATATAACACCAGAAACTATAAAAGGCTTAGAAGAAAACATAGGCAGAACACTCTCTGACATAAATCACAGGAGGATCCTCTATGACCCACCTCCCAGAATAATGGAAATAAAAACAAAAATAAATAAATGGGACCTAATTAAACTTATAAAAGCTTTTGCACAATGAAGGAAACTATAAGCAGTGTTGACTTTTAAAAATTCAAGTTGCAATATTTTGTATCATAAAATTGTGTTCAAATGCCCAAAAAGCAACAAAGTTTGCACAGAGTTAGTAATGTTTGCATATATTAGCCTTTCTGAATAAGAATAAAGAGGGAAATCCTTTAGGTAAGCGATTTAACAACTGCATACTACTCTGTTTCTTCTCTTCTAAAAAGAGAACCTTGGAGATCCTATAGGTGACATAGATCTGTCACATATGCTCTTCACTCTAAGGGAAGAACTATCTGTATGTGATATCACGGCATCTTCTTGTAATCACAAAATTCTATTCAATGCAATCACAAAATTCTCAATTGTATAGCGAATTTTCTAGGAGAAAAAATATCCACCACTCCCAAAAGCATCAAGAAACTTGAACAGGCCATTAACCATGAGGGAGGTTACAAAAAGAATTAATTATTTTCACAAAATCTCCAAAGACAGAAAGTTTTACTAGAAACCACTTACAACAGCAAAAAAAAAAAAAAAAAGAAAAAAAAAAAAAGAAAAGAAAGAAAGAAAGAAGATTTATTTCGTGATAAAACTCTTGAGTTTTCTCAGTATATAACCACATTTTCAAATAATAAATTTGAAATAATCATTACAAAAATGGTTGCTGAGATCTGACTGGTCTGTTTTTGCATGCTAGTTCCACCATTCATGAGATGTGTGACCTTGGTCAAGTAACCTGATCTCTCTAAGCTGCAGTTCTTCTTTATCAGCAATATTAGAACAACAATAATAGGGGATTAAGTAAGATAATTCACACAAATTTCCAATAGCACCCAACACATGGTGTCAGCTGAGATCAGTTTTTATTCTTGCTCATAAGCACAGCCAATAACATAATCACTGCTTTATTGGAACTTCTAACCAATTCTATAAGACATAAAGTGGAAATAAAGGGTATAATTGGAAGGAAAAGATTAAATGACTATCATTATTGACAAGTTTATAATTTATGTAACTCAAATTCTAAAAGAACTTCTAATTTCTTTAAATTAACATAGATTAGAAAAGTGGCGAGGTATACGATAAAAAAAAACAAAAATAGTAGCTTTCTTTAAGAATTTAGAATAGTTATCATAAAACAATTTCATTCTCATGTGAAACAAAATTTTCCTGGAAAAATGAATGGAAGAATGCAAGTATAACAAATTTGAAAAGAAGAGGAAAAGGAAATTAATCCTTTAAGAATCTTATTATAAGAAACAAAAATGGTTATAAGAATCAACAAAGAAATCAATATATCAAGAAATCTTAGTCCAGAATAACACATTGCATATGTATGAGCTTAATGTATGACAAAGCAAACACTATAGATCAATAATGAAGGCACAGAACATCAATATTTATCATTAGAAAAGCTATTTGGGAAACAATCAAATTAGGCCTTTATCTCTATAAAGACCACTTGCCTGTTGTTTGTCTTTCCAGCTCAAAATAGTTCCCCTTTGTAATTATCCTTCCTCTGATTCTTTGGTATGGAATCAGATCCACAGATTCTCTGGGATGGGCTCCTAGAATCCAGAGTTCATTCAGTGTGACCTTGTTTCAGGGCAACACGAAGCATCGTACCCAAATGAGAAAAACAGGGTCACTTTCCTGGGAACCGGGTTACTTTCCTGGGAACTGGGTTGAGAGTGAAAGCCAGATTTAGCCTTTTTCTGGATGGTTGGATGGTTCCCACTGGGACAAAGAAGGGAAAACAAATGAGAAGGATGAGGAAATTTACTGAGAGCAAAGGCAAGAGAAGAAAAACAGAGACTCAGAATCACAGTGGCATGCCCACTTTGGTTCTCTGTCTCTCCTTAAAAAGTGGTGGCACCCTGAGCATGAGAAAGAAACAGTCTACATTTCAAGAGCTCCAGAATTCTGTGACTAGCATTCAAAGATTCCTAAATAAAATTACTTTATCTACCAAAATAAATTCCCAAAAAGTATATGCTAAATTTTAAAATGAGGTAAAATGCAACCATTAAAATATTCTCTTGCCTTTAGAGTGTTGTAGTGGAAACATTTTATTACATAAATAAATACTTCTTCACATCACAGAAAAAAAAATCTTCTTGGGAAGGTAAAGAACATCCTAAAAGTAAAAACTCTATGACAGGGAAAAAAAAAAAAAAAACCTACATACTTAGCAACCCTCATATGCAGGGTTGGTACAATTCATACAAAAATAATAAACAAGGAAAACATCCACACAAACATACAAAAGATTTATTTGCATTTTTAATGCAAAAAATGCTCTAAAAATGGAGAAATCTGTTAACATCCCAAAATACAATAAAAGCAGGCAAATCACAGAACAGACAAATCTGAGAAGAAACACAAAAGGCCATTAAACACATAAAAAGCAGTGTAAAAATGTAAATAAATGTTTTCAAATTTAAAATACAGAGTACTTATGCCAATATTGCTACACAGAAATAAGTACTAAATGGCTGGTAGTGCTGTCAGAAATCAATTTTGCAACACATACAAAGACCTTCATCTGCAGTCATACCTTTTAGAGCTTGTGTACTATATCAGCACTTCTGCTTACAAGTGCAGAAACCCAACTCAGAATGTTGTAATGAAGAAAGGAGTGCACTGGCTCACAGAGATGAAAAGTCCAGCAGTGTGCATGTAGGATCCCAGTGCTCTAACTCGTGCTAATGCATCCCTCTCTCTCCTTGTCTGCTTTCAACTGTGATGGCTTCTCATCCCCCCACTGGCAGGCTCTCCCTCAAGGTGTACTTTATTTTTTTTTTTTTTAGTTTTTTATTTTTTAAATTTTAAAATCTTTAATTCTTACATGCATTCCCAAACATGAACCCCCCTCCCACCTCCCCTCCCCATAACATCTTTCTGGGTCATCCCCATGCACCAGCCCCAAGCATGCTGCATCCTGCGTCAGACATAGACTGGCGATTCAATTCACATGATAGTATACATGTTAGAATGTCATTCTCCCAAATCATCCCACCCTCTCCCTCTCCCTCTGAGTCCAAAAGTCCGTTATACACATCTGTGTCTCTTTCCCTGTCTTGCATACAGGGTCGTCACTGCCATCTTCCTAAATTCCATATATATGTGTTAGTATACTGTATTGGTGTTTTTCTTTCTGGCTTACTTCACTCTGTATAATCGGCTCCAGTTTCATCCATCTCATCAGAACTGATTCAAATGAATTCTTTTTAATGGCTGAGTAATACTCCATTGTGTATATGTACCACAACTTTCTTATCCATTCATCTGATGATGGACATCTAGGTTGTTTCCATGTCCTGGCTATTATAAACAGTGCTGCGATGAACATTGGGGTACATGTGTCTCTTTCCATTCTGGTTTCCTCGGTGTGTATGCCCAGAAGTGGGATTGCTGGGTCATAAGGTAGTTCTATTTGCAATTTTTAAGGAATCTCCACACTGTTCTCCATAGTGGCTGTACTAGTTTGCATTCCCACCAACAGTGTAGGAGGGTTCCCTTTTCTCCACACCCTCTCCAGCATTTATTGCTTGCAGATTTTTGGATCGCAGCCATTCTGACTGGTGTGAAGTGGTACCTCATTGTGGTTTTGATTTGCATTTCTCTAATAATGAGTGATGTTGAGCATCTTTTCATGTGTTTGTTAGCCATCCGTATGTCTTCTTTGGAGAAATGTCTATTTAGTTCTTTGGCACATTTTTTGATTGGGTCGTTTATTTTTCTGGAATTGAGCTGCATAAGTTGCTTGTATATTTTTGAGATTAGTTGTTTGTCAGTTGCTTCATTTGCTATTATTTTCTCCCATTCAGATGGCTGTCTTTTCACCTTGCTTATATTTTCCTTTGTTGTGCAGAAGCTTTTAATTTTAATTAGATCCCATTTGTTTATTTTTGCTTTTATTTCCAGCATTCTGGGAGGTGGATCATAGAGGATCCTGCTGTGATTTATGTCTGAGAGTGTTTTGCCTATGTTCTCCTCTAGGAGTTTTATAGTTTCTGATCTTACATTTAGATCTTTAATCCATTTTGAGTTTATTTTTGTGTGCGGTGTTAGAAAGTGATCTAGTTTCATTCTTTTACAAGTGGTTGACCAGTTTTCCCAGCACCACTTGTTAAAGAGATTGTCTTTACTCCATTGTATATTCTTGCCTCCTTTGTCAAAGATAAGGTGTCCATATGTGTGTGGATTTATCTCTGGGCTTTCTATTTTGTTCCATTGATCTATATGTCTGTCTTTGTGCCAGTACCATACTGTCTTGATGACTGTGGCTTTGTAGTAGAGCCTGAAGTCAGGCAAGTTGATTCCTCCAGTTCCATTCTTCTTTCTCAAGATTGCTTTGGCTATTCGAGGTTTTTTGTATTTCCATACAAAGCTTGAAATTATTTGTTCTAGTTCTGTGAAAAATGTGGCTGGTAGCTTGATAGGGATTGCATTGAATTTGTAAATTGCTTTGGGTAGTATACTCATTTTCACTATATTGATTCTTCCAATCCATGAACATGGTATATTTCTCCATCTATTAGTGTCCTCTTTGATTTCTTTCATCAGTGTTTTATAGTTTTCTATATATAGGTCTTTAGTTTCTTTAGGTAGATATATTCCTAAGTATTTTATTCTTTTCGTTGCAATGGTGAATGGAATTGTTTCCTTAATTTCTTTAGATTTCTGTTCTACCAACGTTACAAACCAGCAGTATGACTAATCAGGACCTAGCATATAGCACAAGGAACTCTTCTCAGTACTCTGTAATAATCTATATGGGAAAATAATCTAACAATCGAATAATCTTTGTGGATATATGTAAAAGTGATACAATTTGCTATATAACAGAAATTAACACAACATTGTAAATCAACTATACCCTAATAAAAATTTATAAAGAGGACTTCAATTTCCCAATGGTTTTCTGCAAAGCCTCAGGATAATGCCTCACTTTATCTCACTGGCATGGCTTGGGTCATACCTGCTCCTCTCTGAAGCAATCACTACAGTCAGGGAATAGGTTTGGCCTCCTGGGACAGGAGCAAAGTGTAGGGTTCATCATGCCTGAACGAGAGCTCAAATTACAGGAGTGGAGTTTGGGTTAGAAGTTAACAAGAAAAAAATGCAGGTACTATTTCCAGGAGAAGGGATGTTGTACACATAAAGATAACAGGTGTACATCACAACACTACACCCTGTCATTTAACTTCTAGGAATCTGGTCTAAGAAAAAGCAATTAGAAGGAAAGAAAAGATTATGGTAGATATTTTAAATTATTTCTTATAGCACAGAAATGAAAACAGTAGTAGGAAAGTGACTAAATAAAGTATAGTATAAATTCACTATAATAAAACTAGATACTGTTACATATATATTTATATATATGAATAAAATATGACTATGGGAGAAAACACAATAGTATGTGAAAAAGTAATATAAATGATCTATCTATCTATCAATATCTATATAAGTATAACCCAGTTTTGTACATATTTTTGCCTGGAAAATAAACTGAAAAATAATAGACCAGAAAGATCACCTAACGTGGTAAACTTTGGGGAGCTTTCTGTGGGCACTTATATTAGTTTTTAATCAGGTAAATACTCTGTTTAAAAGTTGTAAGAAGCAGAAATCTGGTAGATGATTACTGCAGTGCTCAAGTAGCTATGATGCCCAGGCAGCCTGAAGTCAGGAAACACCTCCCCGCTAGCCGCTGCCTTTACTTCATAAACCTGAACATCACTTGAACACTCTGAACTTCAGCATATACATAAACAAAATGGGAATAATAATATCTGCTCTGTACACCTCACATGATTATTCTAAACATCAACAGCATCAGTAAAAACACTGTTTAAATTATAAAGTGCTATGAAAGCTGACATCTTGAAATTAGTATGCCAAAGCAATCGTTTGCAACCACCCCCCCACCCCAGCATATTAAAGACAAACAAGAGTAACATAACAACATCTCACTAATCCCTGTTTCCTGTTTTCCTTTGAACTTCACTTTTTAAGTTTATAAATGGAGGTAATGATACCTATTTGTTTCATCTTATGTGAGGTAAATCTTGTTGATATTAGGTGACACTGAATACCTACTGGTGCCTGGCATGTAGAAGGCACTTAGCAAATGTAAATTATCAGCTCACTTTTCTGCTTGTACCCTACCTATTCCCAAATATGCATGGTATAAATATGCAGGGTTGGAGAGAAGTAGGTAGCTGATATTCAAAAACCCTTCCCCCTCTTCAGTTTGGACTTTTCAATGAAAGCCCAATCTCTTTCACAGAGCAGGGTAGTGAATTATGCAGTTGCCATTGTTTAGTCACTACGTTATGTCCAGCTCTTTGCAACTATATGGACTGTAGCCCACCAGGCTCTGCTGTCCATGGGACTTCTGAGGCAAGAATACTGGAGTGGGTAACCATTTCCTTCTCCAGGGTATCTTCCTGACCCAGGGATCAAACCTGTGTTTCCTACATTGCAGGGGGATTCTTTACCACTGAGCCATCTGGGAAGCCCAAATTATGCACTATAAACAGCCAAATCAGTAGCCTCACAGATTTCAAGGTATCTCTATGTGGGGCCTGCTGGGCAGGCATGAGAGCACACAGTGCTGCTCCAGTTGTGCTCTCAGAAAGTATTCTTACACAAAATACCATTGCAATTTTAGAGCCTCCAACGCACCTCTGCCTAACTTCCTCCTCTAAAAAAACTGGGGAAATTAAACATCCATGGGTTTCGTGTGGAGTCACATGCTAAGTCTCTTCCAACATGCCCAATTCTTTGCAACCCTGTGGACTGTAGTCCACCAGGCTCCTCTGTCTATGGGACTTCCCAGGCAAGAATACTGGAGTGGGTTGCCATTTCCTTTTGCAGGGGATCTTCCTGATCCAGGGATCAAACCTGTGTCCCCTGCATTGCAGGTGGATTCTTTACACTAGCATCACCTGGGAAGCCATAGTGAGGGTGTAAGTACCTGCTGCACTCCTCCAGCTTGCCCAACAGCCACGTTTAACTCAAAATAGAATGACTCAAGAATGATAAAGGAAACTATTTGAGAAAGGCATCAGTTCAGTCGCTCAGTTGTGTCCGACTCTTTGCGACCCCATGAATCGCAGCACTCTAGGCCCCCCTGTCCATCACCAACTACCAGAGTTCACTCAGACTCACATCCATCGAGTCGGTGATGCCATCCAGCCATCTCATCCTCTGTCGTCCCCTTCTCCTCCTGCCCCCAATCCCTCCCAGCATCAGAGACTTTTCCAATGAGTCAACTCTTTGCATGAGGTGGCCAAAGTACTGGAGTTTCAGCTTTAGCATCAGTCCTTCCAAAGAACACCCAGGACTGATCTGCCTTAGGATGGACTGGTTGGATCTCCTTGCAGTCCAAGGGACTCTCAAGAGTCTTCTCCAACACCACAGTTCAAAAGCATCAATTCTTCGGCACTCAGCTTTCTTCACAGTCCAACTCTCACATCCATACATGACTACTAGAAAAACCATAGCCTTGACTAGACGAACCTTTGTTGGCAAAGTAATGTCTCTGCTTTTGAATATGCTATCTAGGTTGGTTATAACTTTCCTTCCAAGGAGTAAGTGTCTTTTAATTTCATGGCTGCAATCAGCATCTGCAGTGATTTTGGACCATCTAAATTTAAGAACTGTAACTTTCCCTCTTGTCTCATAGAATTCAGCCCAGCTCTACAGCCCTGTCGCACTACCCACCACCTGAACTCTGCCCCTCCCTTCTCCTGCAGTCCCCAGGGAAGTGTGTAGAGAACACAAGCTCACCAATGCCCACACTTCCCTTGCTTTGGCCTTGACCCTGTGGCAGTTCTTCAAGACTCAAGACAAGAGCCTGATTCTTTACCCAAATTATTAGAGCTTGCCTAAAATCTGGGACAGCTGAGAATGTAGCCTGTCCCCACAGGGTAGGAATGTATTAACCACCCTATAAAAGTTATTTTTAAAGTTTTATTTAAGGAACAGCAGCTGGAGAATAAAGAAAAGAAAGGCAAAACACAATTCTTTTATACCCACGCTGTCGTCGCCCTCTCACCAATCTCCCAAGGTTTGCTATAGGAACTGCATCCATGTAAATGCTTTAAGTCTGACCTACAAAGCTGGAAACTGAAGAATACAGGGAATAAAACAAACAGGAAATACAAAACAACCTTGTTTGATCAGACCCTTCTAGTTGCCTTGCTTAGTTAGTATTAGGGAAGTTTGACAACAGACTTGGAATTCATTCATTGGATTTGGAGGGAATTGCTAAAAAAAATTAAAGAAACATTAAAATACCACCACATATAATGAGCTCACTGCCATTTGGAACTTGTTTCTAATCAACACACTGCAAATGTTAGCAACAGAAGGTTTTCTAACAGTCCCTATCCTTGGGATGGGAGAGTAATCAGAAAAGAAATTCAGCAAACTACAAAACCATGACATAAATTTTAATGCAGTCTACATTTCATTAATCTCTATGTTATGATGAAAATTAGTTCTGCTTTTCATTGTTATTTTAGTAATACTGTACTTGAAACATATGATTGCTATATTTGTTGTTTTTAAAAAAGCAATGCACTCCCCACTTGGGGGGGGGCGGTGTGTGCTTTGTCGTTCAGTTTCGTCTGATTCTTTGCAACCCTTTGGACTGTAGCCCACCAGGCTGTTCATGGGTATTTCAGGCAAGAATACTGGAGTGGGTTGCCGTTTCCTCTTTCAGGGCATCTTCTTGACCCAGGGATTGAACTTTCATCTCCTGTACTAAAAGCAGATTCTTTACCTGCTGAGCCATCCGGGAAGTCCATTGGAATTCACTTCAATTCAAAAAGATTTATTGAGAGCACTACTGTGTGTGAAGACAGATTCTACCTCAAATAACTTATGCTATTGTGGGAAGAAAATATATATGTAAATGCACAAAACTGAATACGCGAGACAGAAGGAGCTATGAGCTTGGTAAAGGGGGAAACATCACATCCACTCAAGAGGTTTCAGGAATAGTCTACCAGAGATCATCCTGAGCAATGACAAAACGGAGGGAACAGCATGAGGGAGCAGGTGGGAAAGCAGTGTGCATGGACAGAAAACAGTCAGGAATCCCTCAGAAGCATGAGAAAGTGAGCAAAGATTTCAGAGGAAAAGAGGCTCCAAACCTGGATCTATACTTTCTAGTTGTTTGACCTTTGGCAAGTTGTACAACTTCTCTAAGTCTCTCTTTCCTTCTGTTTAAAAATGAGTTACTAACAAGTGTGCAATGAAAGTGTGACCATGCATGTGAAGATCCTGTCATGGTGACTGGCAGCATATAGTGAACGCTCAAAAACTGTTTAAAACAAAAGAGAAACAGAGAGGGAAGAATGAAAGGGAAGTTGAGAGGGCTGTTAGTTGGGACTTTGGAGAGGCTTGGCATAGATGTCTACTTTGGAGCTATTTGCATGTAAGCAAAGGACATGAGGACAAACATCACAAACTAAATGGACAAAGGACACAACTTCAAGGACACATTTTTTGAGTCAGAAGAGGAAAGAGTATATGAGGTCACATGTTCCAATGGAATAAAGATAAGGCATGGATTTAGAGCTGGGTTCCACCAAAGTCTGTGTGATTTTGAAAAACATTTCTAGGACTTGAATGGACAAATATATCTTATTCACAGAATTATTCTGGAGAATAAAGGGATAAGCTATATAAAATCACATAATGCCATGCCATGTACATAGGTAACCATCAAAAACTATTAGGCCCCTCCTCCTCTGCTTGTCTCCCTTGGAGAGAAGAAAAAGAGCAATGAATGTAAAGAAGGGAAATAACCAGATATAAGTCATGACAGAGCTATAACAGACCAGAAGAGGACAGGGAACGAGAAAGAAATTCTGAGAGTTGTTGTATAGAGTTATCATTTATCTTCAAGATTCAGTTTCAACAGAGGGTTTGGTGGGAAAAATCAGATTATAAATTGAAAATGCTGAATGAGTAGTGCATTCCTGGAGCAACTGTTTAGTGATTTACCATTTACCTGATATCTTGGCATGAAGCAAAGAATTAATAAACAATAGTAATATTCATAGATTTCATTTAAGAAAAAAAAAACAACAAGACAATAGGCCACAAATGGAGTCTCTTGTGCTAAGTCCATGCCACCAGCCCAAGGCTTCATACCCAGCCTAATCACTGTTACAGCCTCCCTCAGGAATGTAGCTTTAACCAACCAGTTTGGAATTTTTTGGTCAGCACCAATGAGGTAATCTGCCATATAGGCACTTTCCATCCCCCAAAGGAAGATGTGGTAATCTGCTCTCTGTCTACAAAAGCCTTCCATTTGTACAATTCTTTGGAGCTCCTTTCTATTTGCTAGATGGGATGCTGTCCAATTCATGAATCGTTTTAATAAAGACAAGGAGATCTTCAAATTTTCTCAGCTGACCTTTTGTTATTCAACAGTGTTAAGGTTAAATGAGTTTTATTTAAGTTATTTAGGTTATTTAGGAATGGATAACATGAAACCATAAAAAAAAAAAACAGAAGGAAGGAAGGAAGGAACAGATTAAAGATAAAGGCAAAAGAAAGGGCATGTATTGGTAGAGATAAATTGAATCTAGAACATGGATAAACATTAGTTTTCATAAAGAGTTATAACTCCTTTTGATTCAAAGGTCCTTGTGGTTGGGAGAGGGAGAAATTTCTTGAGAGAAGAAAATAATGACTGAGAGAGATCATTCCAGAAAGCATCCACCTTCTGAGCAGGGTTCCATAAGTGATTCCTGTTAGTGAGAATGTTGCCAATAGCTGAGGATTCCCCAGCACTAGTGAGATATCTGAAAAGATAACTGATCAGGTGATCAACAAAGCACATGGAGACAAAACAAAGGCGATGGGTCAGGAGAATTTTAAGTATGTGGGATAATGCCTTGAAAGATCCATGACTATAACAGAGAAGAGCAAACCTAACACTATATTGAATCTATTCCTTTAGTTCTAACCTCTGTGCTCTGTATATGTAGACTGGCAAGTCAATGGGTCTAGGAGGCAAAAGATTCCACAAGAATATTACTAAAAGAAAGGTTGATGAGTTCTAATCCAATGACAAAAAATTATTCCCCTCCTGATCTGTTTCATCTTGTCATGTAACAAACAAGGTGATGATGTAGCCACAAAAATACCAGGCAAAACCTGCCTTAGATTTGAACATATTACCAGGCACCAACAAAATTCCAATATTTCAATCAGTAGGAGGTCTCTTTTCATGCCTTTTTCAAGTTCAGTGATACCCCTCTCTTTATGTCTCAACACAAGTCTGACCTATTTTTTCAAATTCTTTTTCCCTCATTCCTCTAATCTTGGCTCAGTTTTACTGATAACCCTCATGTTTTGTATATATTTTCTCTCTCTACTCATTTGACATGTGTTTATGAAGCCGCCAATATGTGCCAGAAATTGGTCAAGGCACAAATATAAACAGAGCATATTTAATCATTGTTGTCATGCACTTGACATTTTAATGAGGGAAGGTGAAAAATTAACCAGTAAATAATTTCATACTAAGTTAATGTAGTGGGTCAAAAAAAAGGGGGGGGGGACATATCATTTAAAAAGATATGTCCAGGTCCTAAATCCCAATATCTATGAATGTAAGGTATTTGTAAAAAGGGTCTGCAGGTAAGAATTTCAAGATGAGGTCACCATGTAGGTCACCATTGTAGGGGAAGATTTTAATCCAGTGATGGGTGTCTTTATAAGAAGGGATGATACAGAGACACAGGAAGAAGACCATGTGAAAAGGGAGGCAGAGACTGGAGTTATATAGCCCCAAACTAAGCAACACCAGTAGCCAGGAGGGAAGCTGGGTGAAGCTACCCACCAAAAGCTATGAGAGAGGCAGGAAACGGCTCCTCCCATGGGGCCTCCGGAGTGAGTGAACTGACTCTGACAATACCTTGATTTTGACCTCATGGCTTCAAGACTTGTTAAAAAAATTTTTTTTTCGATGGTTTCTAGGTATCAGGTTTGTGGTAATTTGTTATGGCAGCCCTAGAAAACTAATATAGTCAAGATGCTGAGAAGTACTATTGAAGGAAGTTAGAGACTGTGTTAAGAAATGACAAATTTAGATATATGAGTGAGTTTATGGTATTTGGTCAAAATCTGAAAGAAGTAGAAATACACATAGAAATCTAGGTGAAGACATTGTCGAATACAGAGAACAAGGGTACAAAACATGGCTATGCATTAAAGGAGCATCAAAGACAAGGTGGCCAAGCGGATGTGAGTGAGGAAAGACAGAGGGAAGCGGGTTAGGAACACAGCCTGAGGCTGCTTCACGGGGTCTCTTGCAGGTAAATGTCATACATAGTGAAGTGTAAGTTTTGGAAGCTTAAGAAGTGATGTGTTACGACTTGGGTGCTACATAGTGAATATTCTAGTTTGAAAGGAGGTAAACTGAGCGACTGAACTGAACTGAAACAGGGTAGTAGGGAAAACAGTTAAAAGGCTGTTATTGATACAGTCACCTAATAAGAATACTGGTGCCTTGCAGCAGAGTCACAGGACCAGGACAGAAGCAGTGGAGTGATGAGAAGTGTCAACACTAAGATGCATTCATTGTATTCAGTACTACTAAGACATATTTGACAAAGTTATAATATACAGTGTACAACATGGTGATTTGACAAACACACTGTGAATGGATTCCATGACTGAATTAGTTACCTCGTCATCACCTCACATATTTACCTATTCTCTTTTCTTTTTAATGAGAACATTTAAGTTCTACGCTGTTAGCAAATTTCAATTATACAATATAGCACTGTCAACTACAATCACCATGCTATCTACATCAGATCCTAAGACCTACTCACTTTACAACTGAGTTTGTATACTTTTTGTATACTTTTACTCTCTCTAGTCTCCCAACTCTTGGTGACACAATTCTACTCTCTATTTTGAGGTCCTCAATTTTTTTTTTTTTTTTTTAGGTTTCACATAAAAATGACATCATGGGTATTTGGTCTTTCTCTATCTGTCTTATTTCACTTAGCATAATGCCCTCCAGATTCATCTGATTGTTTTTTAAATTTCCATCTCTCTTCATTTTTGCATACTACGTTTTACATTTTCAGCATACTACAAAACAATGGCTCTTGACAGGCATATATTTTGCTAGGTCAAATTTAACGTTTATTTCAAGTTCTTCCATCTCCCTTGTTACCTTCCACAGGTTTTATATAAATATCGGAGACTTCTAAATACCTGGAACTGGAGAAGCTTTATACTGCAGCACATGGACAATGATGTGACAGTAAGCTGGTTAGATCAATGAGTGACTTGCTCTCTGTCCACCTTCTGTCCAAATTTAAAGCTTGCCTTGTGTGTGCTTAGTCACTCAGTCATGTCTGACTCTTTACGACCTCATGGACTGCAGCCCACCAGGCTCCTCTGTCTGTGGGGATTCTCCAGGCAAGAATACTGGAGTGGATTGCCATGTCCTCCTCCACGGGCTCGTCCAAGGATCAAACCCAGGTCTCCTGCATGGCAGGAGAATTCTTTAAGTCTGAGCCACCAGTGAAGCCCAGAATTTGCCTTATCTCACCTTTAATGCATCTATCACATGGGCTCCTCAGGTCCTGGTTTCCATCAGATGCTTTTGAACCCTTCTTGGCAAGCTATTTTGCTGTTCTCCTTGTGTATTAGTTTACTAGGGTTGCCAATACAAAGTACCACAAACTGGGTGGCTTGAGCAATAGAAATTGATTGTCTCACAGTTCCAAGACTAGAAGTACAAGATCAAGTTGAGGAAGAATCTGTCCCATACATCTTCTCTAGCTGCTGCTGGTTTGTTAGCAATTTTTGGTGTTCTTTCGCTTACACACACACCACTCTGATCTCTGCCTTCCTGTTCATATTGCTTTCTCCGTGTGTGTGTGTTTGTTGCCAAATTTCCTCTTCATGTAAGGGTTAGGGCCCATCCTAATGATGTCATTTTAACTTGTTCCCATAATGACTATTTTGAAAGTGAGCAAGTTACCTTGCTTGAGTAAGAGGTTCAGGTAGTTGGGGGTTAGGACTTCAACATATGAATTTGAGGAGGAGGGTGCACAATTCAACTCATACTACTTTGTCATATTATACACAGGAAATCAGGAGGCCATGCCATGACCACGTAACTAGAAATTCACCCATAACCATATTTACACTCCCACCTCATGCTGGGATGTGAGGCTTACTACAGGGGGTTGGTTACTCTCTAGCTTCACCCCAGTTCTTGCTACTTTCAAATCCCCAAATGTTTCTGGAGTTTATGTCTCACAATAGCAGTCAATCAGGAAGCAGGTCCCCTACTCATACACATACACTGCATTAAATCATTTTGTTTTCTGGGTCAGAAATTTTCATATACTCAGAAGAGGGGGAAAAAAAGTGACTATTAACAACCACACCCAGTCTCGTATTCATAGCATAAGTTGGAAAAACTGATGTTTTCAGGAATAAGCACTGACAACTTACAAGTTTTAACTTCTAAAACTGAAAAATCTTTGTTCTCATTTCTGACATTATCATCTCTCTCTGGTGGCAATGAATAACTAATCAAATAGAGGTAAACCTCTGGAACCAAAAGAACTACCAGGCATGAAACATACCAGTTAACGTATGAAAATATCATCTGACTAGATCAACGTTCCCCAGAATGTGTTTCTTAAACACTTGTTTCTCAGAGTCAGTATCAGGTTATCAGAAATTGAAGGAAAAAAAAGAAGAAAGAAAAAAATAAATATTTTATCATCAAATAGATTATGGAAATGCTGAATTTAAAAAAAACAGATATCTAGTATCATGGAAATGTAGATACAAAAGAGACTTGAGGTCTAGATTAATTCCATTTTTCATAGATGAAGAATATAGTCCCACAGGAGAAAAATAAGCAATCCAAGACTACACAGTTACTAATATAACTCAATCTTTTGACACTCAATAAAAATTTTTCTCTCTCTCTACTAAATTACTTATTTTAAAGAACAAGAAAGAAAAGATGTAGTAGAAAAATAACAATTCAACTAACATCTTTGGGTACCTACTGTATACTGGTACTATCATACAGTAATAGCAAAGCAAAAAATGTGATCACTGAATTTTAGAAACTCAACAAGTGGACAATGGATAATCCTACATTAGTAATTTCTGCACCTTAAAAGAAGACAGCTATGTTATAGGATAGAAATCATTTTCCGTTCTCTACCCAATGATGAATTGAAACTCAAGCAAACTAAATAAACTCTATAATGTGAAAGCACATAATTCTGGTCAGTAAAAATTATACCTGATTTATCTATTAATGAGTTCATAAGAATTTTTAGAAAAGAAAGCACATAATTCTGGTCAGTGGAAATTATATCTGATTAACCTATTTATGAATTTATAAGAATTTTTAGAAAAGATGCCAATCCAAAGGACATTTATAAGAAACTTCTTTGTCACATATACGGTATTATTTTTGTTGAAAAAAGGAAAAAAGAAAGGGGGGGAGATCAGAATAAATAGACATTTCTCTAGATAAATGCACTGAAATGATTTTTCAGGCAACTTACAATTTCAATTTTGAGGAAACCATATACTTTCAGAGCTGGGTGGTATCTTAGGCATCAACTAGTTCACCCAACTCTTTTATTGAGGATAAAGAGGCATGAGGAATTAAACTACTTATACATGTTTATAACTTTATGAGAAGGCAAGAGTAAGTAGTAAGTAGCAAGAGTAAAACTCCAAGTCTGAAGATAAAACTATATAGTAAGAAATAAAACAAAACAGCAGGAAGACAAGGATCAAACTCAAGGAAGGATTCAGTGATATTGTAAGTAGAGCAAATAGCAACAAAAGTATTTCAATGTGATCACATTAGTGCATTTAAGATCAGTAACCCAAGTTATTACTAAAAAGTGTTTGATTCTAAATTCTTGTTTGTGACATGAAGTAAAACCTAGTAGACATTATAGTCTCTTCTTTGCAGCAGTTACCATTGCAGTATAAAAGGCCTATTAAGCCAAATGACAAGATTGGTGGACAACAATTATTATTCCTATGGGGAAACAGTGGAAACAGTGTCAGACTTTATTTTGGGGGGCTCCAAAATCACTGCAGATGGTGACTGCAGCCATAAAATTAAAAGACATTTACTCCTTGGAAGAAAAGTTATGACCAACCTAGATAGTATATTCAAAAGCAGAGACATTACTTTGCCTACTAAGGTCCGTCCGTCTAGTCAGGCTATGGTTTTTCCAGTGGTCATGTATGGATGTGAGAGTTGGACTGTGAAGAAGGCTGAGCGCCAAAGAATTGATGCTTTTGAACTGTGGTGTTGGAGAAGACCCTTGAGAGTCCCTGGACTGCAAGGAGATCCAACTAGTCCATTCTGAAGGAGATCAACCCTGGGATTTCTTTGGAAGGAATGATGCTAAAGCTGAAGCTCCAGTACTTTGGCCACCTCATGCAAAGAGTTGACTCATTGGAAAAGACTGTGATGCTGGGAGGGATTGGGGGAAGGAGGAAAAGGGGATGACAGAGGATGAGATGGCTGGATGGCATCATGGACTCGATGGACGTGAGTCTGAGTGAACTCCGGGAGTTGGTGATGGACAGGGAGGCCTGGCGTGCTGCGATTCATGGTGTCGCAAAGAGTCGGACATGACTGAGTGACTGAACTGAACATAATCTTTTATCAACCCATATGAGACATCTTTACATATGTATTATTTTATGAAATTCAAAGCAACTTAAAAAAAGATAAAACCATCCCCAAGATTACAGATAAAAAGTAGAAAAATCAAGAAAGGAAAAAACTGAAAACAAATATAATGTAAGATTATTTTTTCATTTGTATAATGGAATTACACGCATTGACCTGTTTAAATGGTGACATGATGAAAACAGAGAAACTCTGCAATTTGATAAGTGTAACTACAAGATAATGTTCTCTGTTCAGCAACTTGCAATATATGAGGTCAATTATCATAACGTACCATCAGTCTGATGATGCTCAGACTGACTCAGTAGATTGTTTAGTGGAAAGGGTAGTTAAAACATATTTAATAACATGGTTATTAAAAATGTGGACACATAAATATTTACCACTACGTCATGTCACAATGCTTTTACCACAAAGATGCAGTGCATAAGTAGTAAGAAAAAGCCCATGCTCCTTTATAAGATTCCAAAAATTCAATCACACCTAATTCCAAGATCTAGAACACATGGATCTCTGAAAAAATAATAAAAGGAAAATATTCCAAAACCCTTGTTTCTCTCATATGTGCTTAATGAAGGGGCCATGTTCTGAAATGGTGGGCCAATCAAGACAGGGTCAGTTTGAAGGCAACTTCTGCCATCAGGAAATGAGAAGGAATAACTTACTCTCTGTGCCAAGGTCTGCTTGGGAACATATCTAGATATGGTAATAACAGTCATCATTTCCAGTAACAATAATCTTTAAATTTACACCAGACATTCTGGTAAACTAATAGTATAGCTAGAGTGTGGACACCATTTCATTGTAATTGATTGAAAAACAGTGAGAGATTTTAATTTGAAAAAAACCATCTCCTCAGCCAAAATGGGATGAAAATTTCATCGATGATATTTTAACTGAATAGGAGAGAATGAATATTTAAGAGAAATGAATATGAATAAGAGATATTACTGGCACAAAATCTCACCTTTGGCTCTAAAGCCACCAGCATAAAGTTAAAGAATTTAGGACATCATCTTTCAGTTTGAGTGCGCTATTTTATGTCTTTAAGACTTCTCTAATTGAATTTAGTTTTACTCTCATCTCAAATGTTATTTTAAAAACTGCTGAAATTAAAAATAGTGGAAAGCTGATGGAAACTCTCCACGGATAAAACATGGAGTTTTATTAAGCTACTTTACTCCTGGCAACTGTTTTCGTGGTACAGTGGTGGTAGCATTCTTTAAATGCCAACATTCCACTTGTGCTGAACACTGGCACTTTTTTTTACAAATAACTGAGACCTCTGATGGTTAATCCACATGAATTTCCCACCTCATGCCTGGTAGATGGAGACTATCAGGAGAAACTGAATTAAGTGATAGGGTCTCACAATGAACATTCAGATTTAGACATAGATTATCCATATTTAAACAAGTTCCAGGGATGATTCTTGCACACATTTGTGAGTGGGAAGCAAAATGTAACATGTCTAAAATCCCTGATTCATTATCCCTTGACATGTAGCAAATCTCAGTTATCACTAATTGAGTCATCACCTATGGAATTATATTTCACTAATTATGAAGACTCTCCTTAGTTGATTGAAAATTTAAGACTTTATGAACAAATAATTCATCAAATTAACATATTGACAGGCAAACAGAAGTACTTGCAGGTAACAGAAGGATTTAGCAACTTTACCTTAAATTTTGACATACTCACACACTCAACTAAGCTTACACACTTTTGTCCTTGTTCTTCATGTTTTCTCTAGTATCATTTTTAAAGTATCCTAAGCTCTAGGTTAATTATTTACATTTGCTCCGAAAAAGTGATCCTTCTGGGCATTGCCCCAGACTTTAGTTTTAATTTATGAACTGGTTAGAAAGAAGTATTTATTGCTTACTATTCATGTTTCCCTAAGGTGAGATTCCCCCTGAACACTTGTGATTGACAAGATGTGAACAAGAAACTGACCTTGCATAGTTTAGCTTACTAATTTTTCTTTCTTTTGACTGCCTACAGTGAGTGTGCACTCTGCTTTGCTCTTCCACACAAGGAACTGCCCTGAGGTATGCACATGTACTCTGCGCTCAGCCATGTCCAACTCTCTGCAACTCCATGGACTGTAGCCCGCAGGCTCCTCTGTCCATGGGACTTCCCAGGCAAGAATACTGGAGTGGGTTCCCATTTCTTCCTCCAGAGGATCTTCCTAACCCTGGGATTGAACCCATATCTCCTGTACCTCCTACTCTGCAGATAGATTCTTTTACCACTGCACCACCTGGCTCTTCCAAGTCTTATATTTTATAAGAACTTCCACATGGGAACATCTGTGACTGTTTAAAGCTGTCCATAAAATCTAAATAGATAGTTCTCCACAGAAGACATGCAAATGACCAAGAGGCCCATGAAAAGATGCTCAATGTCACTAATTATTAAAGAAATGGAAATCAAAACTAAAATGAGGTATATCTCACACTGATCAGAATGGCCAACACCAAAAGTCTACAAAAATGAATGTTGGAGAGGGTGTGAAGAAAAGGGAACCCTCCTACCCACCCACTGCCCCCGCAATGGTGGGAATGTAATCTGGTACAGCTACAGTGGAGAACAGCATGGAGGTTCCTTAAAAATCGAGGAACAAAGTTTCCATATGATATGGCAATCTGTATGATTCCATAAGGAGGTTCCATATGAAATGACAAATCCTAAAAGATGATGGTGCAAAGTGCTGCACTCAATATGTCAGCAAATATGGAAAACTCAGCAGTGGCCACAGGACTGGAAAAGGTCAGCTTTCATTCCAATCCCAAAGAGAGGCAATGCCAAAGAATGTTCAAACTGCCACACAACTGCACTCATTTCACACACTAACAAAATAATGCCTCAAATTCTCCAAGCCAAGCTTCGACAGTACATGAACTGAGAACTTCCAGATGTTCAAGCAGAATTTAGAAAACGCAAAGGAACCAGAGATCAAATTGCCAAAATATGCTGGATCATTCAAAAAACAAGAGAATTACAGAAAAACATCTAATCCTGCTTCATTGACTACGCTAAAGCCTTTGACTGTGTGGATCACAACAACCTGTGGAAAATTCTTCAAGAGACAGGAATACCAGAGCACCTAACCTGCTTCCTGAGAAACCTGTATGCAGTTCAAGAAGCAACAGTTAGAACTGGACATGGAACAATGGACTGGTTCCAAATTGGGGAAGGAGTATGTCAAGGGTGTGTATTGTTACCCTACTTATTTAATTTATATGCAGAGCATATCATGTGAAATGCCAGGTTGAGTGAAGCACAAGGCAGAATCAAGACTGCCAGGAGAAATATCAATAACCTCAAGATATGCAAAAGACACCACTCTTATGGCAGAAAGTGAAGAGGAACTAAAGAGCCTCCTGATGAAGGTGAAAGAGAGAGTGAAAAAGTTGGCTTAAAACTCAACATTCAAAAAACTAAAATCATGGCATCAGGTCCCGTCACTTCATGGCAAATAGATGGGGAAATAATGCAAACAGTGACAGACTATTTTCTTGGGCTCCAAAATCACTGGAGATGGTGACTGCAGCCATGAAATTAAAAGATGCTTGCTCCTTGGAAGAAAAGCTATGACCAACCTAGATAGCATATTAAAAAGCAGACACATTACTTTGCCGACAAAGGTCCATATAGTCAAAGCTATGGTTTTTCCAGTAGCCATGTATGGATGTGAGAGTTGGACCAGAAGGAAGGCTGAGTGCCAAACAAATGATGTTTTTGAACTGTGGTGTTAAGAGAAGACTCTTGAGAGTCCCTTGGACTGTAAGGAGATCAAACCAGTCAGTTTCCTTTGATTTTCTTTATCCTAAAGGAAACCAAACCTGAATATTTATTGTAAGCACTGATGCTATAGCTGAAGCTCCAAGACTTTGGCCACCTGATGCAAAGAGCCAACTCATGGGAAAAGACCCTGATGCTAGGAAATATTGAAGGCAGGAGGAGAAGGGAAAGACAGAAGACAAGATTGTTGGATGGCCTCACCGACTCAGTGGACATGAGTCTGAGCAAGCTCTGGGAGATGGTGAAGAACAGGGATGCCTGGCGTGCTGCAGTCCATGGGGTGGCAAAGAATCGGACACAACTGAGTGACTGAACAACAACAAAATACAAACTATTTTCTGAAAAATCTGGGCACGCTAGTTAGTTTTGTGCATTTTTTAAGGAATCTTTATTAAAATCCGAACTAAATGTTGTGACTAAAGATTAACACACAGAATTGAGGCCAGAAGTCTGCTAAAATGAGCAGACTGATTCCCAGAATGAGAAACCAGTCAGATGTCAGCTGTTTAATGTTACTTAAATAATATTTATTCAGTGATTTCAAAAATATAAAACATTTTATATACCTACAAAAACATTGCAATAAAAAGAATGTAAATTTGATTTCTTGATCAATAGAATCATAACTGAATTACATTCAGTTAATCTGCTGTTGATACTAGTTTTGGGGGCTTCCCTCTTGGTAAAATGGAGATTCTATTTCTTGGTAGTCCGTGTAATTATGACATTAAGTTGCTCCTAGAGCCTGTGACTGCATTCAGAATCTGTGCCAAGCAGGCCTGATATGGTTCCCACTATAAAAGGGATAGATTACATTTTGCCAGGTATATCCTGCATCCTGGAATAAAAACTACACCACTAGGTCTTGGAGGCAGCAAGGATCATACAAATATTTGAACAGTTCTGAGATCATCTAGGGACTGTGATCTTCTCAGAGAACACTTCAGTTGTTTTGACTCAAATAAATCCAATCAAATTTATCCTTGGAACACTTGGAGTTAATGGCAGGATGAAGGAAGGCAGGCTCTAAAAACTACTCCTGCAATGGAAGACCATGTAGAGAACACAGAGAATCTCCCATTCCACCGTCCAGTCCCCATCACAGAGTGTACCCACTGGTAGCATTCAAATAGAACACTCTAAAGTGTGGCAAAGCCTGGCGCTGGACAAACTCAGCTCTGTACACTGTGAAATATATGTCATGGTTCTATTTGTTGTCTATGCTACATTGCTAGTTTTCCTTCCAGTTAGAAACTGAAGTAAAATTACAAACTATAGCTCATGCAAAGACATACTATCACCATGTTCAACTATGTTTTTCAAACCCTTCTGTGACCATTCTTTTCTTGCTACACTCTGCCTCTCTCCCAGACTTCTACTTCTCTGAACTAAAGAGTTGGAGAACATGGATGAGGTGTGTGATGGCCCTTACACCTTCACACATCACTCGTGCAGGGACCTAGAAGTGCCAAAAGTGTCACTTAGATATCTGACAAGAAAAGCTGGAAAGTTATACAGGGACATGAGAAGCTGGAGGAAGAGATTACATAGATGTTGAACTCAGATTTTTACTCTCAACTCCAAAAGACAGACTGATGGAAAAGGCAAGGAAGCACTGGCCTTAAGCCCAGAGCTGAGCTAAGCTAAAGGGTCCATCAGTGATCTTAAACACACATCTAAAATCATGTGGGCTTGGGGATGGGAAAACAAAAAAAGTTCTTCACCAGGGCTTTATCTTTTCACAAACTGCTAGCAGCACAGTTTCAGTTTCTCTTCCTGTCAGCTGCAAATTTCAGGTACATGTAATCGTTAGACAATTTCTTTCAAGGAGTCGATCAAAGAAATAACAAATTACTTTATATGTCACTTTTAGAAAGAGAATAAATATATGCAATTACCCAACATCAGTTGTATAAATTAAAAATAATACAATAAGTTGGAAATGCTAGAAATAAAATTCTTCTATGAAGGTTTATGCCTGTCATGCTTAAAATTACACATTAATCCAATCTGCAGAGTTGGTACTTTGATAAAAATAAACAGAGCTCATATTTTGATATGAACTAAATTCCCCCATCTGCCAGAAAGCAACTACCATTTAAGCTCCTCTTTCACTAAAATGCGTCTATTTCAGGTCTTGTAACTACGAATGTGCTTGAATCATAAAATTAAAAAGCTTAAAATTTCGTGTAAGAGGACCTTCCCTTAACATTCAAAATACTTTGCAATGTGATCCTCTCCTTAGTTTAAAATCAAACTTTGGTTTACATCAAATGCACTATGAATAATGATACTGCTGTACAGTAAGCTTGGAAATAGGTCAGAACAGAAGTGGAGGGAGTGAATGGAGGGGTGCCCTAACTCAATCCCTTCAATTTTGTTTCCCAAGTCAAGCTTCATTAGTCTCACAGTCCAGGCACCAAAACCACAGAAGGCATCCTTTCCTTCTGGACTCCTAATCCTTATTCCTTTTTTTTTTTTTTTTTTTTTTTTTCACCCAGATGCAGTAAAAGTAACTAAAATTCATTTGGTGATTATTTCATGCAAATCACTATGTTAAATACTAATCATCTAATTTGATTCTCACAAAAGAACCCCATGAGGTAGGTGCAATATCTGCACTTTAAAGATAAGCAAATTAATAGAGCCAGGTTTCTAGCAGCAGGATCCACAAGAGCCAGAAGGTATAAACAACCAGAGTCCATTGGCAGATGAAACAGATAAACAAAATGTGGTAGACACATACAACAGAGTATTATTCAGCTTAAAAAGAAAGAAATTCTGACACGTAGTAAATGTGTATATTATGGGAAGTGAAATAAGACACAAAAGGTAAATGCTGTATCATTCCACTTATATATAAAGTGCCTAGAAAAGTCAAGTTCAAACAGAAAGTAGAGGCAGAGTGGTTGTTTAAGAGGTTCAAGGTTTAGTTTTGGAGACTGGTTGCACTACAATATGAAGATACTTAACATTACTAAGCTATACACTTAAAATGGTTATGATAGTCAATTTCATGTGATGTTTGTTTTACCACAATTTTTAAAACATTTTAAAAAGATAAAACTGACACCCAGAGAGGTTAAATAACTGATCAGACTTTACTTAGAAGTGTTGTGTTTCTGCAAGTGCCATACTAAGATAATTTTAGTATTTTTAAAAATAAATTTTTAAGAAATATAAAGGAAATACATTTGAACAAAGAACTGTTCCTGTAGGATATACCTTACCATTAACACAGCAAAGCCATAATCTGGGCATTTATCCTAATGTCAGATGTTATCTCTCTCCTTGTCCAAAATCCAGTCAGTTACCAATTCTTACTGACTCAGCCAATAAAATATCCCTTATTTCTAGCTCTTCCTTCCTTATAGCCATGGCCACTGCTTTACTCAAGGCGATCATCACAGGGACTCTGCAATCACTCCCTGCCTTACCTCCTTGTATCCAAAAAGACCATTTATTCTGGACTGATCATCGGTCCCTTGGCTGACATTCTTCAAAACCAAAGCCTTCAAATAAAGCATAAAGTTCTTCTTATGACATACAAGGTCCTGCCCAGCATTGCTTTCTTCTCCTCTCCCATTTCACACTATCTCTGCTCCATAAGCTCAAGACATAAGCGACACTTTGAAGTCCCTACTATGCCAGGTCACTAAAATGCTGCTAGAAATGATGCTTCCTTCCCTGTAATTCCTTCCTTCCCTTCTCACTGAAAAACATTCCCACTCATCCATGAAGAATTATTTCACAAATATCTAGCCTGGGAAGCCATTATTGATACCTAGGGCTGCAAAGGACTCCATCAACACGACTTATTAGTATTTTTTTTTGTTTGTTTGTTTTTTTTTCATAGTTACAGACCTTTATTATTTTTTTGACATTGACTTACAACATTATGTTAGTTTCTGCTGTACAGAAAAATGATTCAGTTATCCATATGTGTACATTATTTTTTGTATTCTTTTCCATTATGGTTTATCACAAGATATTGAATATAGTTCCTGTGCTACACAGTAGGATCTTGCAGCCATCCTATATGTAGCAGTTTAGTTTTTCATCCATCTCATCAGAACTGATTCAAATGAATTCTTTTTAACTGCTGAGTAATACTCCATTGTGTATATGTACCACAGCTTTCTTATCATTAAAGATCTAAATGTAAGATCAGAAACTATAAAACTCCTAGAAAACTCTCAGACATAAATCACAGCAGGATCCTCTATGATCCACCTCAGAATTCTGGAAATAAAAGCAAAAAAATAAAACAAATGGGGATCTAATCCCCAACTTCTGCAGCTCAACTCCAGAAAATAAACGACCCAATCAAAAATGGGCCAAAGAACTAAATCGACATTTCTCCAAAGAAGACATACGGATGGCTAACAAACACATGAAAAGATGCTCAACATCACTCATTATTAGAGAAATGCAAATCAAAACCACAATGAGGTACCACTTCACACCAGTCAGAATGGCTGCCATGTACCCCAATGTTCATCGCAGCACTGTTTATAATAGCCAAGACTTATTAGTATTTAAAGTTGTCAAAATTTCTTTAACAATTGCCATCTTCCAGCACTGTGACTGCCTTATAGAAATATTCAATCAATGTCTGATTGTATGAATGAATAAATGATTAATGAATCAGTAAATTAGAACTTGTTAAGCATGAGTCCCAGCAAACAGCAGACAAGAGAACCATATCTTAGTACTTGGAGATGGAACCCTAATCATGTAGGCTCGTCTCTGCACTGCAGTGGAAAGTGGATGAGTTTGAAAACTGCTTCTATTCTTCCATCCCATTAAGGAGACTGGAGACTTGCTAGATAGCACTGAAGAATTATTTAAACAAAAACATTAAAGAAACAGATTCTAAGAGATACTTAATTCAGTCAGTCTCAAGCATCAGTCATAGAGAAAGCAATAGCTTAACACAGACCAGGAAAAGACAAACACTTCTATACTGTACTGTTGCAGCAGCTCAGCATATTTGACTCTTTACACAGAGGCTACACTTAGATTCTTTACAGTAGGACAAACTGGCACTCCATTTTTCAAGAAATGATTAAAAAATGCTGAGTCCTTGAAAATTCTGAGAACCATTATCAGTCTCAAAAAGATGCACAGCTTCCTGCTGAAAAACACAAGGTCAGGGTAATGAAGAACCGTGGTGTCTAAACAGATGTTTCTATACCATGTACATGACATGTGAATAAAAGTCAATCTTTGGTTAATGAAGTCCACCAACTACTACCAATTGCTGCTGAGGACTAACATCGGAGGATTTAGCACAAAAGAAATGGGAGATGCACTTCTAATAACTTTGATGTCCTTGTTGAAAAAAACTCAAGCACTTGAGGGCATAAGTGGCATCTTCTTATCTTCCAGCTGAAAATCATGAATTTAGATACAAAATAATAATGAGGTTAAGAAGTGGGCTGGCGTCAGATCATAGAGCAAAGAATTCTGACAGATTTGGAATTTACCCAATAAGCAATTAGGAGCCACTGAAGTTCTTTGCAGAGGGAAGTAAGTTTGCATTCTAACTCATAAGTTAGATTCATGTAAATTGAATTTATGGAATCAATTAAGTGTGACATAAATGCCTCTAGAATCTACTAAAACTATAACACTTTATAAGACTTGAAGACAGAGTACTAAATCTTAAGTGGCAATAACCCTACTAAGCTTTATTGGGCCTTGGAATCGTGGCTAAATATTCTTCAGTCTCCTATACATAACCTCTTTATTTTTTAATCTGAAATCCTAAGGGTGCTTTTGAACAGTGTACATCAAATTAATAGTCTTGCAAGAGTGTGAGAATGGTGCCCACCGCGCCATCTATAGAGCTACATATAAACCTCCAATACAATGTTCCTACTAATAAAGGATTTTTTTAAAAAAGCAGCAATAATAATAGTGTAATGACACATATACACACATCTATCTTTTCTGAATTACACTAAAAAAAGGATACAGTTTCTCAGATTTGGAGAGTCTATTCTGTGTAATGTCAAAAATATGTTTATACCTATAATAAATGTACTTTAAGACACATTTGTACCTTAGGAGGTCCTCAGAGAGGTACCAAGGTATAACAAAAGATATTCCTGTGTCTGCCAACTGGAAGAGACATACAGTATTTTTAAAGATACTCTAGACATAAATATGAATTTATATTTAAAAGTGAAAGTCTCAACAGTAACCATTCTTAATTATGTATGATATTTAATCAAAGTCCTTCTTTGAATAGTTCTACATAATCTGCTCCAACACTGTGAGAGCAGGATCGTTTTTAACAGTGTTCTATGATTCTCCAAAGCAACACCAGTGAGATTAAAATGTATTCACACACTGTTTTCAAAAGGGATGCTCATTATGGGAGCCCTAGATTCTTCTATGATTCAGACCATTGCCCATTGAAGCCAAAGAAACAGAAGACCCAGATTGTGATATTAAATGAACTGTTTGACAGAAGACGTATTACTGACCCAACTTTTATCATAGTACCTCCTCAAACACATATAGCACTTGCTATAGCCCAGATACTATTATCGTGTGTGTGTGTAGAGAGACACAGACAGACATAAATTCATTTCATCTCCACTTACAGGAAACATTCCTTATAACATCCTGTAAAATAGGTACTCATTACTCACGTTTTACAGGAAAGGAAACAGAGACACAGAGACATTAGATAACAGAGCCAACACTGCACAAGGAGGAAATGGCAAGATTGGTGTTTAATTGTGCGAAGACTAGCTCCAGAGTCCATTCTCAATCACCAAGCTTCCAGGCTATTTCTGTAGTTTAGATTTCAATTTTACCCTTCTGTGCTTGCGTAGCACCTTATACGTGCCTCTGTCTTGGTGCTTCTCAAATTATGCTAAAATATTATTTTATTATACATTACTTGTTACTGTATAATATTTTATTTATAGATTAACATATGTAGTAATATGTTATTATTAATACATATGAATATATTATTATTATTACATTCTTTATAGAAATAAATCCAAAGTCCTTTGCGATCCTACCTTGGGCAGGAAGGAAAATTATTCCATATCTCTGTGATCCATGTTCCTAACACAGTGAATCAATACATGGTAAACACAGTACGCATGTGCTGATGAAAACCTACCCAACACCAGGGCTGCTCACCATTCTTGGCTAAGCCTGTCTGCTCACCTGGCATTTTTACTGTCTTTTTGATAGCTGACTTCCACCTTCAACTTCTGAACCTTGATCCCTCCCCCAAACTCTTCAGATCACTACCCTTGGAACAAAGGTAGTAAAATATAAAATCTGCCCACTCCAAAAACAATGATAATAGTAGCCACAATAAAGACAGGAGTTAGTCCTTACTGAGGATCAGCTAAGATTGCAGCCTTTGTTACCCTGGCTATCATAGCGGCTGGGCTCTATGCAAGATAGAAAGAATTTTGCCCTAAGATTGCTCTGCACAAACCATGCAACTGTCCAAAGAACACTTTAAAACTGAATACTCATTCAGAAAAAAAAAGGAAATCAAGAAACATCTGAGGAAAACTGTGTTCTTTGCTCTGTGAAGAAATTTACAACATTTTTTTATTTTAATCAAGCCACAAATTCTTCTTCTGCATCATAGAATTCCAGCTATAGCCACAGAATTCATTAAATCACATGCAAAAGCCTATTGCTTTGAATTTTAGCTAACATTTCAACCTGCCTTAAGAATTCAATTAGAGACTGTAACAATGAGTCACAATTTATCTCAGTATAATGACTTCTGGCTCTTATATAAAAAATTTAAAACTATCAAAGAATGAGAACAAGAGCTTTCTTCTTCACAATTAATATTTACTAAGTCTCCAGGGCTGAAATTACCTCAGTCTTTTTCTCCAAGTCTACAATCACAGCTGCAGTTTTTTTCCATTACTATAGCAACCACAGGAATGCAAGCATTGTGTTTCCCTCTCTGTCCCAAACATATAAAAGGGGCCAAAGTAGCAACAACCACCAGGAGACAGCTAAATACCCTAAAAATGGTCATAATTAAGAATTTACATTTATGGGAATATTTTGAAAGCACATCTGACTTCAGAGTACTTAGATCATTCAACTATGACAAAATACATATTCATTCAAGTTTATTGAATCAAGATTCATTAGTTTCATTTACAGAGACTCTCCACAAAGAAATCCTAAATTTACCAGTTTCGTCTTTTTGTCTAAACAAATGACAGAAAAAAGAATCTCCCCCAATAAGGTTATAGAGAACTTTGCAAATTACATAAGAAAGTGTCTTATTTATACACAAAAGGGAGCTAGAAAAGGACCAAAATGTAACAAGTTGATGGTTTGATCCTCAATTATGTTGTTTATACTTCAAAATCATAATAATAGTAAGGACATTCCTTCATGCCTACAGTTGTATCTTTAATCTAAGTTCATTATAAAGTAACACAAGCACAGTATTTAAAAAAAAAGAACTCAGTGGAACTTTCAAACATCTGACTCCTGTTCTGTATATCTATGGTTAGGTGGGGGTAAAGAACCTGCCTGCCGATGCAGGAGATATAAGAGACGTGGGTTCAAGCCCTGGGTGGGCAAGATCCCTGGAGGAGGGCATGGCAACCTACTCCGGTATTCTTGCCTGGAGAATCCCATGGATAGAGGAGCCTGGCTACAGTCCACAGGGTCACAAAGAGTAGGATACGACTGAAGCAACTTAGCATAGCACAGCACATTGTTATCTAACTTTAGAAGTTCTCAACCCAGTTTTGCTGTAATACAATAAATTTTAAGGGTAAACATTTGTGGCATAGATAACAGCATTCTTCATTGTAAATACAGTGACTTAGACTTAGACTATATTTAAGTCACTTAGGCTTTAGACTGGGCTTCCCTGGTGGCTCAGATGGTAAAGAATCTGCCTGCAAAACCCGGGTTTCATCCCTGAGTAAGGAAGATCCCCTGGAGAACGGAATGGCTACCCACTCAAGTATTCTTGCCTGGAAATTTCCATGGAACAGAGGAGCCTGGAGGGCTACAATTCATGGAGTTAAAAGAGTTGGACACGACTGAGCAACTAACACTTTCACTTTAGGCTTTAGACATAGGCCCTCTACAGGGTTTATTGCTATGTATATATATTTGGGAAAAGGTAGGAGGAAAAAAGATTTGAAATATCTTTCTCCATCATCTATTCTGACTTCTTTTTTCAGAATAAAGAACTGACATAAAGATAAAATGATAACAGACAGAGAGTACCCCTCCCAGTTCTCACAAAGAAATAGTTTCTATCATTCAGTACTTTTTCTTTTATTTTACAAGGAAGATATCTATCTTAGTAATTTTCTGAAGAAGTACATATTAAACACTGGCACTAGACCTGACAGATTATGCAGAGCTCTTTATGGGAGGGGGGTGGACTCCTACACCATCATGTATAATACACTGAGATAAGTGCTATAATAGATGCATTTACAAAGCATAAAAGAAACACACAGGAGAATTAGCTTTAAGAAAGTCAATGACAATGGAAAAAGAATAACTTGAAAGAGAGATTGCAGTGAGGAGAGACTATAAAACAAGAAAAATGTTCCAGAGAACTAAAGAAGTTAAACAGAGACGTTATAGTGAAATAGAGACTGATTGGATAGAGATTTAGAAGGGAGACTCCACGTAACCTAACAACCTTGCATACATCTAGAAGTCAGTAAAATAGACTAGTTGAAGATACTATGATAATTTCATCTTTATTGAAACACAACTGATGTATAACATTTTATTAGATTCAAGTTTACAACATAATTAGTAGTGTTTTTTTTTATATACAAGCATATCTCAGAGAAACTGAAGGTTCGATTCCCTACCGCTACACTAAGGCAAAAGTGTGACAGTGTTAGTTGCTTAGTCATGTCCCACTCTCTGAGACCCTATGGATGGTAGCCTGCCAGATTCCTCTGCCCATGGAATTCTCCAGGCAAGAATACTAGAGTAGGTAGAGATTTCCTTCTCCAGATCTTTTCCACCCAGGGATTGAACCCGGGTCTCTACATTGCAGGCAGATTCTTTACTGCTTGAGCTATACTAAAGCAAAAATCACAGTAAAGTCAGTCACATGAATTGTTTTGTTTCCCAGTGCATATAAAAATTATGTTTGTAGCCTATTACATGTGTAGTAGCACTGTATCCCCACAAATAGTTTAATTAAAAATACTTCATTGGTTAAAAAAAAAAAATGCTAACCATCATCTGAGCCTTTGGAGTGTCACACTTTTTTTTTTGCTGGCAGAGGGTCTTATTGATGGTAGCTGACTCATCAGAATAGTGGCTGCTGAAGACTACTTTGGCTGTGGTTATTTCTCAAAACAATAATGAAATTTGCCACACTGATAGACTCTTTCATGAATGATTTCTCTGTAGTACGAAACTCTGTTTGATAGCATTTTACCCACAGAACTTCCCTCAAAATTGGAGTTATCTTCTCAAACCCTGCCACTGCTTTATCAACTAAGTTTAAGCAATATTCTAAGTCTTTCATTGTCATTTCGACACTGTTCATAACAACTTCATCAGGAGTAGATTCCATCTCAAGAAATCATAGTCTTTGCCCAGCCACAAGAAGCAGCTCATCTGTTAAAGTTCTGAATCATGAGACTATAACATCAGTCACATCTTCAGGCTGCATTTCTAATTTCAGTGCTTAGGCTATTTCTACTACATCTACAGTTACTTTTTCCACTGAAGTCTTAAATCTCTTAAAGTCATCCATGAGGGTTAGAATGAACTTCCTCCAAATTCCTATTAATGTTTATATTCAACTCTTTCCATGAATCATGAATATTCTCAATGGCATCTAGAATGCAAATCCTTTCCAGGATTTCCTTGCAATTAATTTGCTCACTATGGCAACAATAGTCTTACAAAATGTGTTTCTTAAATAGTAAGACTCAAGAGCCAAAACGTACTCCTTGACCCATGGGCTGCAGAATGGATGCTGTGGTGGGAGACATGAAAACAACATTAATCTCATTGTACAACTTCGTCAGAACTCTTAGGCAACCAGGTACATTGTCAGTGAACAGTAATATTTTGAAAGGATTTTTTTCTGTAAGCTGTAGGTGGGCTTAACATATTTAGTAAGCCATTTTGTAAACAGATGTGCTAGAGTCCAAGTTTTATCTTTCCTTTTATAGAACATAGACAGAGTAGATTTAGCATGATTCTCATGGGCCCTGGGATTTTCAGAATGGTAAATGAGCACTGGCTTCAAGTTAAAGTCACCAGCTGCAGTTACATCTAACAAGAGAGTCAGACTGTCCTTTGAAGCCTTGAAGCCAGGCACTGACTTCTCTCTAGCCATGAAAGTCACAGCATTTTCTTCCAATGCAAGGCTGTTTCATCTATATTGAAATTCCTTTGTTTAGCATAGCCACCTTTCTCAGTTATTTGAGTGAGACCTTCTAGATAACTTGCTGCAGCTTCTACACTTGCACTTGCTAATTCCCTCGAAATTTTTATGTTACGAAGATGGCTTCTTTCCTTAAATCTCAAGAACCAAACTTTTCTCCTGCAGCTTCCTTAGCCTTAATATAGCTGAAAAGCATTAGGGCCTTGCTCTGGATTAGGCTTTGGCTTAAGGGAATGTCGTGGCTGGTTTGATCTTCTGTCCAGACCACTAAAACTTTCTCTGTATCAGCAATAAGGCTGTTTCACTTTCTTAACATTTGTGTGTTCCCTGGAGTAGCGCTTTTAGTTTCCTCCAAGAACTTTCCCATTGCATTCATAACCTGGCTAATAGGTACAAGAGGTAACTTTCAGCTTGTTTTGGCTTTTGATAGGCCTTTGTCACTAAGCTTAATCATTCCTAGCTTCTGATTTTAAAGCGAGACACATGCAGCTCTTCCTTTCACGTGAATGTTTAAAGGCCACTGTAGGTCTATTAAATGGTATAATTTCAATACTGATGCTTCTGAGGGAGCAGAAAGGCCCAAGGCAGGCAAAGAAATGGGGGAACAGCTGGTTGGTGAAGCAGATAGAACACACACACTATCCATTGATTAAATCTTATATAGGTGTGGTTCATAGTGCCCCAAAACAATTCTCAACACAACAGTAACATCACAGATCACCATAGCAAATATGATAGTAATGAAAAAATTTGAAATATGGTGATAACTTGTAATATGTAACACAAAGACTCAACACAAATGTTGCTGGAAAATGATGCCAATAGACATGTTTGATACAGGGTGCCACAATTTTCAATATGTAAAAAAATATATAGTATCTGTCAAGTGCAATAAGGTGAAGCACGGAAAACAACCTGTGTCTATATTGCAAAATCAATGCCACAGTAGGTCATCACACATAACTGCATTTCTTTCTGGTGAGGAAACTTTTAAGATATACTCTCTTAGCAACTCTCAATTACACAATACAGTATTTTAGTAACTATAGTCATCAGGCTGTACAGCACATCCCCAGGGCTTATTTATTTATAACTAGACATCACTTCATGGGAAATAGATGGGGAAACAGTGGAAACAGTGTCAGACTTTATTTTTTGGGGGCTCCAAAATCACTGTAGATGGTGATTGCAGCCATGAAATTAAAAGACACTTACTCCTTGGAAAAAAAGTTATGACCAACCTAGACAGCATATTCAAAAGCAGAGACATTACTTTGCCAACTAAGGTCCGTCTAGTCAAGGCTATGGTTTTTCCAGTGGTCATGAATGGATGTGAGATTTGGACTGTGAAGAAGGCTGAGCACCAAAGAATTGATGCTTTTGAACTGTGGTGCTGGAGAAGACTCTTGAGAGTCCCTTGGACTGCAAGGAGATCCAACCAATCCATTCTGAAGGAAATCAGCCCGGGGATTTCTTTGGAAGGAATGATGCTAAAGCTGAAGCTCCAGTACTTTGGCCACCTGATGCAAAGAGTTGACTCATTGGAAAAAACTCTGATGCTGGGAGGGATTGGGGGCAGGAGGAGAAGGGGACGATAGAGGATGAGATGGCTGGATGGCATCACTGACTTGATGGACATGAGTCTGGGTGAACTCCGGGAGTTGGTGATGGACAGGGTGGCCTGGCGTGCTGCGATTCATGAGGTCTCAAAGAGTCGGACATGACTGAGCGACTGAACTGAACTGAACTGAGACATTTGTACCCTTGGCCAGCTTCACCGATGATAACTTCCAACTGGAGAAATGTGAAGGGCAGAAACAGTGAATCATATATAAACTTTTAGCTTTGTCCACAAAATCAAATGTCAGCTTCTGTGCTTTGAGATCTCCTCTCTCTATACTCTAATTTTGTCACCCAGTTTACCATAATAATAATTATAAAGTAAGTTTAATAAACTTCTCTAAATGATATTTAATGAAAATGGTATCAAAATAATCCATGTAAAAATACGATGAAACATCAGATAGTTGGTCTTCTGGTTTCTTAAATAAATCAAGAATTTAAAATGTAACTATTTTTCCTTACCTTTGACCTCCATATCTTCTCAGAGAGAAAAAAATAGTCTTTAAAAAGAAAGTCATATTTGTTGGATTGCTATAACTATTAAGAGTAGCTTTTTCACAGTGATATATGTAAGGGGGGGTCTATCTTATTTCTTTTAAAATTTTTATTTTAATATGTCAATATTTAAGAAATGATTATAGCTTTGGAACATGTTACATAATTATGTAGCTACTAGAAAAGCTTCCACTTTGCTAGCAGAATAAGACAAGACAAAACTGTGACCATATTACCTCAGTGCCATTAAGCATGAGAAAGAAAAGGGCATATTAGAAAGTGTATGTTACATTCTATTTCTTACCTTTTTTCACTCAGTATGTGTTTTTATGATTTATGTTGCTGTATGTCATTAAATCCCCTTGCTTCTATTGCTGGAATGTAATAGGTTGCATCACTCACATTTCTTACACAGTTTGCTTGTATTAGACATCTAGGCTTCCTTTATCTCCCTGGAACCACAAATAATACTGTAAGAAATATGTAAGAATTAAAGATTTTAAAATTTAAAAAATAAAAAAATAAAAATTTTTAAAAAGGGGAAAAAAAATAAAATAAAAGGGAATACAATAAAAAAAAAAAATCCTAAGATTCATCAATGTACAAGTAAAATACTTTGACCTCCTACAATTTTCATGGGAAAATACTTATTCTTTTCATGGGAAATAAGCAAATAAATATTCAATATAATAAAAAAAAGAAAAAGAAATATAATAGATTTAACATTTCTAAGTGCTGTGAGACGTCTTTCTGGAATGTCTGTTTGGGTCTACACTTAGACTAGCAATGCACAGAAAATTATGCTCTCCCACACTTTTGCAACACTTGGTAATAATCTTTTGCTTAATCTTTGCCATTCTGATTGGAGTAAAATGAATGATGATTATTGATGCAATAATTTGCATCTCTTGCATTACTAGTATGTTGGAGCATTTCTTCACACACTTGAGAGACATTCATAGTTTCCCTTATGTGAATTTCTCAGTCATACTAGTTACTCATTTTGCTATTTTGCTTTACATACTCATTATATAAAGTTACAAATGCACATAAATTTCACGTTTTACATGGATACCTAAGAATTTTAAGTATTTGACTATGTATGTATGCACATATCACAACACAAGAAATGACTGTACATATGGACATCACCAGATAGTCAATACTGAAATCAGATTGATTATATTCTTTGCAGCCAAAGATAGAGATGCTACATACAGTCAGTAAAAAGCAAGACTGGGAGCTGACTATGGCTCAGACCATGAACCTCTTATTGCAAAATTCAGATTTAAATTGAAGAAAGTAGGGAAAAAACCACTAGGCCATTGAGGTATGACCTAAATCAAATCCCTTATGATTATACAGTGGAAGTGACAGATTCAAGGGATTAGATCTGATAGAGTGCTTGAAGAACTATGAATGGAGGTTTGTAATATTGTACAGAAGGCAGTGATCAAAATCATCCCCAAGAAAAAGAAATGCAAAAAGACAAAATGGTTGTCTGAGAAGGCCTTACAAATAGCTGAGAAAAGAAGAGAAGTGAAAGGCAAAAGAGAAAAGGAAAGATATACCCATCTGAATGCAGGATTCCAGAGAATAGCAAGGAGAGATAAGAAAGTCTTCCTAAGAGATCAATGCAAAGAAAGAGAGAAAAACAATGGAATGGAAAAGACTGTAGATACCAAGGGAACATTTGATGCAAAAATAAAGTGAAGTCGCTCAGTCGTGTCCAATTCTTTGCAACCCCATGGACTTCAGCCTACCAGGCTCCTCTGTCCATGGGATTTTCCAGGCACTAGTACTGGAGTAGGTTGCCATTTCCTTCTCCAGGGGATCTTTCTGACCCAGGGATTGAACCCGGGTCTCCCGCATTGTAGACAGACGCTTTACCATCTGAGCCACCAGGGAATGTATGCAAAGATGGGCACAATAAAGGACAGAAACAGCACAGGCCTAACAAAAGAGGAAGATATTAAGAAGAGGTGGCAAGAATACATGAAGAACTATACAAAAAAGATCTTAACATCCCAGATGACCACGATGGTGTGATCACTCACCTAGAGCCAGACATCCTGCAGTGTGAAGTGAAGCAGGCCTTAGGAAGCATCACTATGAAAAAAGCTAGTGGAGATGATGAAATTCCAGCTGAGCTATTTCAAATTCTAAAAGATGCTGCTGCTAAAGTGCTGCACTCAATATGCCAGCAAATGTGGAAAACTCAGCAGTGGCCACAGGCCTGGAAAAGTTCAGTTTTCATTCCAATCCCAAAGAATGTCCGAACTACCGCACAATTGCACTCATTTCACATGCTACCAAGGTGACACTCAAAAGCCTCCAAGCTAGGCTTCAACAGTACATGAACCAAGAACTTCCAGATGTACAATCTGGATTTTAAAAAGGCAGAGGAACTAGAGATTAAATTGCCAACATCTGTTGGAGCATAGAGAAAGCAAGGGAATTCCAGAAAAACATCTACTTCTGCTTCACTGACCATGCTAAAGCCTTTGACTGTGTGGATCACAACAAGCTAGAAAATTCTTCAAGAGGAGATGGGGATACCAGACCACCTGACCTGCATCCTGAAGATTTTGTATGTAGGGCAAGAAGCAACAAGTTAGAATTGCACATGAAACAATGGACTGGTTCAAAATTGGGAAAGGAGAATGTCAAGGCTGTATATTGTCACCGTGCTTATTTAAATATATGCAGAGTACATCATGTGAAATGCTGGGCTGGATGAAGCACAGCAGGAATCAAGATTGCCGGGAGAAATATCAATAACCTCAGATATGCAGCATAAACCACCTTTATGGCAGAAAGTAAAGAGGAACTGAAGAGTCTCTTGATGAAGGTTAAAGAGGAGAGTGAAAAAGCTGGCTTAAAATTCACTATTCAAAAATGAAGATCATGGCATCACATCCCATCACGTCATGGCAAATAGATGGGGAAACAAGGGAAACAGTGAAAGACTTTATTTCCTTGGGCTCCAAAATCACTGCAGATGGTGACTGCAGCCATGAAATTAAAAGACGCCTACCCCTTGGAAAAAAGCTATGACAAACCCAGACAGTGTATTAAAAAGCAGAGACATCACTTTGTCAACAAAAGTCCATATAGCCAAAACTATGGTTTTTCCAGTAGTCATGTATTGATGTGAGAGTTGGACCGGAAGGCTGAGTGCCAAAGATCAATGTTTTCAAACTGTGTTGTTGGAGAAGACTCTTTTTTTTTTTTTTTTTTACTTTATTTTACTTTACAATACTGTATTGGTTTTGCCATACATCAACATGAGTACACCACGGGTGTACATGAGTTCCCAATCCTGAACTCCCCTCCCACCTCCCTCACCATACCATCTCTCTGGGTCATCCCAGTGCACCAGCCCCAAGCATTCTGTATCCTGTATCGAACCTAGACTGGCAATGACTCTTGAGAGTCCCTTGGACTACGAGGAGATCAAACCAGTCAGTTTCCTTTGATTTTCTTTTTCCTAAAGGAAATCAACCCTGAATACTCATTGCAAGGACTGATGCTGTAGCTGAAGCTCCAAGACTTTGGCCACCTGATGCAAAGAGCCAACTCATGGGAAAAGACCCTGATGCTAGGAAATATTGAAGGCAGGAGGAGAAGGGGACGACAGAGGATGAGATGGTTGGATGGCATCACTGACTCAATGGACATAAGTTTAAGCATTCTTAGGAGATGGTGAAGAACAGAGAAGCCTGGTGTGCTGTGGTCCCTGGGATCACAAAGAGTCAGACATGCCTGACTGACTGACTGAACAACATCAACAACAATGTATGCATGTATACAAAGTACCTGCCTGCAAATAGGTTTATAAAAATATTTTTTCTTTCTGATTTAACCTAATAATTGTGAAACATTACATACGGGAAACTATTTTTAAATATTCACAATGCCTGGGAATTGACCATAAGTGAAAAATTCAACTGAAAGAAGAATCCACATGCATAATGATCAGTAATCTCCAAAATTCCCACAATAAGAGAATAGTAAAGCAATTTCAAGTAGAGGAATATGGTGGAACATACTGTTGTCAATGAAATTATAGCTACAAAGGTTGTAGAATAATTCATTCCAGAAACATTTATTGAGTGCTTACAGAGTACCAAGGACCCATTAGGTGCAAGAAACGTAGACATTACATTCCAGGCTCCACACAAAGAGCTGATCATCTAGTTTGGAAAAAACATATGCAAACAATTATAACAGATTACCTACATAGTGTATAGATATGCTTACAAGCAATGTGTTGTGAGAGCTCAAATAACAGGAAACCTCTGCCAGGTGAAAGGGAAATGCTTTGAAGAGGAGTCTAATGTTAAGCTGTGTTGTAAGGGATAAGCATTTGCCAAATACCCTAGTCGGGGAGGGAAACTGCCTTATAGGAAGACAAGGAAAGCATACGCAAAGGTACTGAGGTGTGAAGAGGCTCTGGCCATTTGGGAAATTCCTCATTGTTCCTTATTACTGTACTCCTGGATATGTGTCCAAGTCTTGCCAGAGTGAGTTTGGAGACATACACAAGAAGCATGTGATGGAAGTTTTTTATGCCCTTCTTCGGAGGCCTCCAGATTCTGGATATACAACTACCAAAGACTTAAAAGCACAGATACTAATATCAGGCATCTGCCTGGGAGGGTGGGGATATGGGCAAGATAGACAAGCCTCAACTGAAGGGTGTGAAGAAGAACTGACAATCCTGCCTGAGGTCTTCAGTGGGTTAGTCTAGATGCAGTGTGGGATAAAGAGCAGGATTTGAGGTGCATAGAGGCTTGTTATGCTGCTATTGCAATAACACAGACCTGAACTAAAGCAGAAAGTATTTATGGTATCCTCATGAAAAGTAAAACACAGATACAAAGTTATAAGAACAAACAATCATCTTTTGAAGAGTACTTTGCAATATAAAAACTTTCAACAGCTGGTCTAATGAACTCTTGGTAGTCTCTGAAAATAATATCATTGCTTCAATTTTGTAGATGGATACAGACTATCATGCCAAAGGATAACAGCCAGGGAATGGAAGAATACTATCACCATTCACTTGATCTGATAGTCATTCATTTATTCACATTTAATAATTAACTTAAATGACATCGTTCTATGAGCTAGGGGTAAAAATCCAACAAAATAAAGCCTTCTTCCTGCAAGAGCTTGCAGTCTAGAAGGAGAGACTAATAAGCAAATAACCAATTACAATGCAGTGTAACTGGTATTCTAATAAAGGCTAAGCCAGAACTCCCTGTCCACTCATAAGTGTACAAAGACAAAGTCAAACTAGAAAAGAAAACCCATTGCATGAAGGGTGGCAGGACTGAAATTTATGTGTTTTCTTAAAAGTCAGTTAATGTTATCATGGCACTTTTATAATTTAAAAGGCTGAAGACAGATAAAGAAAATAGAATAAGGGCCAAACACAGAGCAAACATGACTTCACTGCAGCCATTTCAATTATTTCTCTTAACAGAACAATTACAAACAACATATGTGTTAATTTATAGGCAAATGTTTGAAAGTAATGAGATAGCTAAATAGAATTTCCCCTAATTTAAAGAGCCAAGAGTTTAATAATCAATACCAACAAACAGAATGAAGAGGTGAAGCACAGAAAAACAGCAAGAGCTAAGGGAACTGGATCCGATAACACTGCTTGCATGAAATGATAAACATGTCAAATCAGACTTAATTACCAATGATGCTTTCAGTTTTGCCAGCTGCATTATAATTCAAATCACTCCTCCACTCCTCTGCCAAAACGTGTTTGAGAATTTGTAGTTATATATGAGAACGCCATGTAAAAAAGTACCAATTCTAGATGGAGTTAAAAATAAAATCCACAAATTCAATTGCATGAGCAAAAAAAAATGTTCAAGCAAATTAAGAAGGGTGTTTGCCTACTAAAGAGAAAAAGAAAGTTTAGGGAACTGGAGGTAGAGGTGGTTTGGGAAGATTGTTTGGAAATCAAACCATGATTTTACTATTCATCTCACTGTGTAGCTTTTCTCTTAGTATAATATATGTTGATTACAAGGCTCATCAGACAGAAATTTCAGGGATCTTGTCTTTTTGTCTTTTGATGAAGTTTTGGTGGATTTTAGAAAGGGCACTAGATTGGGAACTGGACTATTCTGATCTACCTCTTACCAGCTTTGTAAACTTCAGCGAGACACTTAATCATGCAACTTCAAACTCCTCAAGAAATTTCACACGAAATTTTTGTGATGTTTAAGTGAGATAGCATGTACCAGCATTTGCAGAATAATAAAATGACGCATAAATATCAGTTATTTATGATTCTATGTATAACCTTAATGGGCATCATAAACTCTAAAAGCAAAATGAAGTTTTTTTAAAAAAAATTCTTAACGATAAGTCTCTACCTGCTTTTATTACCTTGTCACCTCATAATATTCATTTTGACTTTTTTTAAGGGCATCATAATTGATGGGGTCCACTAGAACACAATCCAGAACTTTGTAAAACAAGGGGGGAAATAACATTCTTTCAAATACTATGGGGGGGTGGGGGCGGGAATAAAGAAAACATTTTCCAAGTATCTTGACACTCAAAATCCTTATCTATCAACTTTCCTCTGTCCCTTCTTGGTTTAGCTTAGTAATATTCTTCTTTAGGGAGAAGGAATAAAGGTTAAGTGACTGGCACAAAGCTCAGGTTAGTAGCAGATCTAGCTACTAGTTTTGATCTTAGATTGTCAGATTCTGAATTCGTACCTATATTAGCTGTGTCGCTCACAAAACTTTCAGGCTGCCAATGACTCAAATAAAATCTTCATGTCAGCCTGTTTGTGCCATTGTTCCTTTATCTGTTATACCTACTTGAAATATGACCTCCTTTTGTTAATTTTATTTTACAATACTGTACTGGTTTTGTCATACATCAACATGAATCTACCATGGGTGTACACGTGTTCCCAATCCTGAACCCCCCTCCTACCTCCCTCCCCATACCATCTCTCTGGGTCATCCCAGTGCACCAGCCCCAAGCATCCTGTATCCTGCATCGAACCTAGACTGGTGATTCGTTTCTTATATGATATTATACATGTTTCAATGCCATTCTCCCAAATCATCCCACCCTCTCCCTCTCCCACAGAGTCCAAAAGACTGTTCTATACATCTGTGTCTCTTTTGCTGTCTGGCATACAGGGTTATTGTTACCATCTAAAGCAGACACAGATTCTGTCTGCTACCATTTTGTTACTTTGAGAGATACTTTCCACACCTAAAAAGCTTCAGGAGTTAACATTGTAGCCTGAAACTTACTGCCCCCACATATTCCCAAAACTATCTCCAGGGTACAAAAATCTCCAGGGTACCAATATTTATCCCACTGTTACCCTTTAGGTAACAACAATAATCTTTAGAAAACTGAGCAGTTTGTAATATACAGCTTCCTGGCAGATACACAAAGTTTCAACCTCCTAGCAAAACTATCACCTAGAAAGCAAGTGAAACAATTTTAATCTCCCCTGCTAAAGCCTGGTTGATTTGGTAAGGAGAGGTAGGAGACATTCCAGGAGACAAAAACTTGCAAGGAGCATCAGAAAGAAAATTGTCATCCAGGTAACGTACAAGTATAAGAACCTAACTTTTCTCTGCCTAATTGGAGGGAGGTCAATAAAATTCCATTTTCCCCTAGTGCAGAAGACCTTTTGTAGCAAGTTTAAGTTTTCGCTAAGTGTGAGCAAAATAATTCACACTGGAAAAAAAAAAAAAACCCTGTTTCCCCCAAATTACACATATCTGTGCCATAGAAAATAGGAAGAGAAATAACTGGAGCCAGTAGAAATACAAGCACAACAGCTCGATGCTTCACAGACGGCATCTGAGCAACTGCAGACATAAACAAAGCTCTCTGAAATAAGGATATGGGCTCGGGTTCAAGGAAGTGATCAGTAGGATACAGGTCTGTACACTGTGTGGGCCAGCACAGATATGGGAAGTGAAGACCCAAACCAGGCTGGTGACTGGAGGCGGGTATGGGACCCTGTGCTCCACAAATATTCCGGTGAGTGAGGAGGTAACACCAGACTGTTTGGCTGTTTTGTTTGAACTCAGTTCATCTTAAATGAGTCTTTTTGTTCAGTTTACAAAGCCCACTTTCACGTGTCGCCTCTGTGTCTTGTTAGGGAGAAGAGTTCCCCAGTCCGTTGTAACCGACCAAAACTGGGGCTGCTATCTTGATAGGCCCACACGGATGGGGCAGAGCAGGCAGCAGCCCTTTTCACAAAAATGGTTTCCTTGAACCGGCACAGCCTGCTTGTTTATATCCTGAACACAGAGCATGATGAGAGAGCAGGAAGCATTACCTACACTAACCCCATAACCTTTTACTGAGAAGCAGAGATTAATGCACAAAAAAGAAATGCACAATCACTTGACCTAATTCTGAAGCAGTTCTAATTTTTAAAGTCCTCGTAAACTAAATGTGAAATAGCACCTGACCTCAACAGAACTTTAACTCAATGCTTTTTTAATCTACAACACTGTGCTGAGTCTAAAAATAAAAGGATAGAGGCACAGTTTGTCTTTTAACTAGCTAAATACTGCTGATAAGAGAGTAAAAGAATTCCAAAATAATAGTAAGTAATTATTAAAGGCTGCATCAGAGCATAAAGCTCCCAGTTACTTAATCCCATTAAATATCTACTTTATAACACTAAATGCAAGTGAAGTACATTACTGTCACTGGATAAAATAAGAAGAAACGTTAAGCTCTTCAGAGAATATAAAATAGTGGAGCCAGATTTTCTTATTTATAACTCAGTATGACTATTTCTATAGAATAAAAATCTGGCTTAAGTTGTGCAATCATTTAAAAGGTCCCAAAGTCTCCTTCCTGGCTCTCTTCTCACCTCTCAAATGTCAAAAACACATTTCCTGATACAGTCAAGATGCATGCCAGCTTCCTGTCAATGAGAAGTTAGAATGAGAACTTTGACACAATGACCATCAACAGCTCTCCTTGGACTGCCACTGTTTGGAACCTGTTTCTCTCTCTGGTGATGAAACATCTTCTTGGTCCAGTGCCTCTACTCTCAGTTCCACATTATTTTCAAGCAATAGTTTCTTTGTGGGACTTTTCAAGATTCCAAACAAGCCATCCTATCATTTTCTGCTGCTGCTGCTGCTGCTGCTACTAATTCGCTTCAGCCGTGTCCAACTCTGTGCAACCCTATAGACAGCAGCCTACCAGGCTCCCCTGTTCCTGGGATTCTCCAGGCAAGAACACTGAAGTAGGTTGCCATTTCCTTCTCCAATGCATTAAAGTAAAACGTGAAAGTGAAGTCTTTCAGTTGTGTCCAACTCTTAGTGACCCCATGGACTGCAGCCTACCAGGCTCTTCCGTCCATAGGATTTTCCAGGCAAGAGTACTGGAGTGGGTGCCATTACCTTCTCCTATCATTCTCTACTCTTGGCCAAACTTGGTTTTAGAACAAAAAATCATCTCTTAAGGTGATCAGACACCAAAAAATCAAACCCTTAATTGTCTAGCATTCTTGTAACTGGTCAGTGACTAGAAACTTAAAGAGAAAATACAACCTAAGGAAACAATCCAATGTGTAACTGTTAAGCTTAGTGTAAGTTTAGAAACACAATGATAAATAATGGAAAACTGAATTGGGAAAATAGTAATGACAGAGATAATAGGGCTGTACCATTTTGCCTTGTCATTTTTGTTTTTGAACTCAACATTTACTTATAATAACTAGTATATAGACATTCAATAAATACTTGCTGTTAGCCTTTATGAATGGGTTTCCCTGGTTGCTCAGACTTGGTAAAGAATCTACCTGCCAATGCGGGAGACTTGGGTTTGATCTCTGGGTTAGGAAGATCACCTGGAGGAGGAAATAGCAACTGACTCCTGTATTCCTGCCCGGGAAATCCCATGGACAGTGAGCGGGGCCTGGTGGGCTACAGTCCATGGGGTTGCAAAGAGTGGTACATTTATGATAATGATTGAGAGTTCGTGTATCTATAAACAAGGTGAAAACAGAAACAAAGGAAGGGAGAAATATATAAAACATATGATATTAACTTAAGAAATAACTATGGCAGAATGATAGTTACTCTCAGGAGATATTCCTTAGAAAAATTATAGTGTCATTGAAGAACTCCATATATAAGAGAATGCATAGAGAACAGAACCTGCCTTCTTCTTCTCTGCTTGCTGCTGCTGCTGCTAAGTCGCTCCAATCACGTCCAATCCTGTGCGACCCCATGGACGGCAGCCCACCAGGCTCCGCCATCCCTGGGATTCTCCAGGCAAGAACACTGGAGTGAGCTGCCATTTCCTTCTCCAATGCACGAAAGTGAAAAGTGAAAGTGAAGTCGCTCAGTCGTGTCCAACACTTCGCGACCCCATGGACTGCAGGCTAACAGGCTCCTCCATCCATAGGATTTTCCAGGCAAGAGTACTGGAGTGGGGTGCCATTGCCTTCTCCATTTTCTCTGCTTAAGTCTGAATAAATGGAACACTGTCTCCCACACTGAAGACACTAAACATATTTCTTGAATGAATAAATGAATGCAATCACTCATACTATAATTCCTTTGTGGGAATTTACAACACACAAGAGCTAACCAAGGACCCAGAGAAATCCTGTTGTAAAAGAAACCTGCTTACTTTCTCTTTTAACCTAGGACTTTTTTTTTAAGTTTTCAGAAAGTTTGTAGATTTGTCACCAGTTAGTATAAATCCCCACTTAAAATGACAAAAGAAACTGTTGTGGTTTTTTTTGTTGTTGTTGTTCCTTTGCTAATGTTATACACAATATTGTTCTGAAAAATAATCCAGGAAAGCTTACAAAAACACACACTCTCCAAAAAGGTGAAGCTGAGAGATCAAAATTCTAAGCACCAAGGACTCTTCTCATGCTTATAAAAAGATGTAGCATGTCCCAGTCATTTGCAATTTCTAAAAGTGCTACTCTTTTTTTTTTTTTTTTAATACCAGTTTTGGAAATCCTAGTGGGACAGCATCTCACTCTATAAAACAGAATCAGGGCTTAAACTTGGCCAGAAGTGTGAAGCAGAATTCTAGACATGGAAGAAGTAAGCACATAAAGTTAGTTGCTCAGTCGTGTCTGACTCTTTGTGACCCCATGGACTAAAGCCCATCAGCAGCCTCTGTCCATGGAATTTTCTAGGCAAGAATACCAGAGTGGGTTGCCATTTTCTTCTCTAGGGGATCTTCCTGACTCAGGGATTGAACCCAGGTCTCCAGCATTCCAGGCAGACTCTACCATCTGAGCCAACAGGGAAGCCCAATGGGTAATAATGACAAACGCCAATTATAAAATCCATACAGCTTACAAAACATCTCCCATACATTACCTCAAATTGTCCTCCAGAAGTCCTCTGCAAGATAGAAGAAAACAGACATTCGTTCACCTGATGAGCACCTATATTCTAGATGGAGTGCTTGAATCTGTACATCCATGATATCATGTACTTGCTTAACTACTGACAAGTCCATATGATAGTTTAATTAAAAGTATAATCGTTGGAGGTTTGGAGAACAATGGTGACCATTTCTGAATCTCCTCCTCACTCTTCCAAAACAATAAAATCAACAAGAATAAGAATTAACCCACACAAGACCTACTGCTTCGGCATTAGATAGACAAGGCTCCAAGAAAATTATCCATAAACAAAATAAAGAAAAAAGCACTCTAACAGATCTCCCACTACTCATCCACTCCTGCTAGCAGCCTGTGGATACAAAGAGCAATGGAGGAGAAACTGAAAAGGCTCTCTGAAAGAACAGAGGGGATATAGGTGAAATACAAGCAAAACAGTCCCACAAAAAGAAAGTAAAACGACAAATGCAAAAGTGAGGTAAGCAGCTCTGAACTTCGTAGTTCACAGCTCTGGCAATGGGAAAGGTGGTTGGAAATGAGGGGGACCAGAAGAGGTGAAACTGTGATATAGTAACATTTCTGATATTCTTTACGTAGAAGACAAGGATGATATTGAAGGATGGAGACTTTGGGCTTGTTGAACTGAATTACATAGTTTGTACCATGAGGCCATCCAAATGGGGATGTAGTTTTTCCTCTGGCCCCAGTCAGGAGATACAGAACATTCTCACCCTGGGCCCTGTTCAATCACCAGAGGTGTTAAGCAGAGAACATTAATGCCCTGGTTAGAAAGCTGACAGTACTGAACAAGCAGAGCAAAGTCAATGATGAGTAATATTCTGCAGGGTTTACTGAGGGAAGGAAAAAACTTCCACATTAATGGTATTAATCAGCATTTAAGATCTCAGGGCAATTACAGTAGTATAAAGAATCTTCTGCAGATAGAAACAGCATCATTGAAACAACAAACAAAAAATACGACCAGGCACACAGAGCATAAGATAAGCAAGTTGGGAACACACAGAAAAAGATCATCAATACCTGTGAAAGACCCAAACTAAACAATTACTTTATCCCTACTTTTTCTTACATTCATTTTCACCAGTTAAAGGACATGTTTCCTCTGTAAGTTTTTACATAGTACTATTTAGGTTAACTGAATAGAAATCTATCTCATTTACATTATGACGACAAATCATCGTTCTGAACAATTAAGCACATCAACTTCCGTAAGTTCTGGATTAGAGAACATTTCCAAGTATTTATGTTCAGATGTTTGGGGCTGTGTGACTTGTACCTTATTACTATAATCATATTTTGGAGCCCAAGATCAGCAAAACCAGTTAAGTCACATCCTTTAAAAATATAACTTAGCCACATTTATTTGGTTCCATGTGATACATGTGACACCCTGATTTGTTAAGAATTTTAACTGAAATGGAGAGCAGCTAGTTTTGCATCAAAACGAGTCATAATAGTGAATACATTCATTTCCAGGTATTTGTTATGTATCCAATTACAGACACCTATATGAAGTCCGTAAGATAAAGATATTCCTTTGTTTTCATCCAATAAAGTTTCATGCCAGGGAATGAATGAAGGGCTTATTTCCAGGAGACTGTTTTTGCCATTGAAAGCTCTGTCTTCTTCAAGCATTTGCTGAATGATGCATTAGCAGGAGCTACAAGGATCACATTGTTTCACACCAAATAGCCTCTATACTTTGATTCATATATCACACATGTTCTGTTTCTTACATTTCTGTTTTCACACCCACTACCTAAGTGCAAAGGGATTTGAAGACAAGTACCCCAGTTTTCTAACTTTCAGCTGCTTTGGTTGTATTGATGGAGGAAGTTATGGAACATGTAGAAAACAGAATCAAAATTAAGGAGATCATATTTCTGTTTTATGCCCTGTGATATAACAAAGTTCACCAAGTAACAATTACTCAAAACATTCATTTTAGATCATTTAGCTTCACTGAAAATCCCTTAAATTGGCAAGTAAAATTTTAAAAGATTATTTACTATAGAGAAGAGAGAGCCAGTGGTGTGAATTCATATAATGTGAGGAGGCTATCAATAATAACAGATGGTTGTTATATAAGAGAAATTGACATGTAACTCTCCTTATCTTCTGAGAAATTCAGAACAAGAAACCGAGTTTAAATGGCTTCAGGGAAGTTTGCTTCTTATAGATACTGAGAATGGTTACATACTATTCACAATGATGTTTCAAAATATACATTCTATTAATGAATCCTGGAATTTTTGGTACTCAAACTGCATGGCAATTCTAGTATTCTTAAAAATTAATAAAACAGATATCCTTAGGGAGTCCTGTCTGATACTATTAATGCACATTTTATAAACTGATTTAAGTAGATTCCTAATCCACCAAATAGGTTAGTGAACAGATGTTCAACTCCCCGACTAAGGTTATATTCTAAAATAATAGAATAAATTTTACAAAGGAAGAGACTCTAATGAAACCATTTAACTAAACCTTTCCATTTTACAGAGGATGAAAGTGAGGCTAGAAAATATAAGACTTTTTCAAGACCTCACAGCAGTAATATCCAGATCTATATGGCTCAGGAATCTTTATTTCTAAGTCACTGTATCTCATTCGCCACTTTATCTGAAACTCTACACATTGATTATATGGACATGTTAGTCCATATAGATTGCGAGTCCTCAGATCCACCTGGAAGGCAAGTTTCCTAACCTCCAGAATGCTTGGAAAGGGACGTAAGTGCTTGCTCTCCCACCACTGCACACAGTCTCTACATAACTTCTTAGTGGCCACTATGCAGCATGTTGAGCAAAGCAACAAAAGCAGCACTGTGTCAAAGCTAACAAAGTAAGGAGGAGAACCAAACAAAAAAATCACGTGCATGAAGAAAGAAGTGAGACAGTGACCGTTCCTGACCAGAGAGCACCATGCCTAACACACAGGAAACACTTAATACTGTAAATAAATTAAGAGAGCTGTAGAAGTATCTGTCCATAAGGATAAATGTGGATCCTTGTCATCCTCCTTCTATCCTTCTATCCTATTTCACATTTCTTCCTCAGGGACACTTTGTCATCCACTGAACATTTATTTGCCTACCACGGAGATGTTCTTTTCTCCAGAAGGTTCCGTTTCTATTCCCTCTCCTTATAAGAAATACTCACGGAAAATAGCTTAGCACTATTATCACTATTTAACTGAATGCTACTTTTCAACTTTATCAAAGGCCTAAAGAACCTATTTGGAGAAAGCAATGACACCCCCTCCAGTACTCTTGCCTGGAAAATCCCATGGATGGAGGAGCCTGGTAGGCTGCAGTCCATGGGGTCGCTAAGAGTCAGACACGACTGGGCGACTTCACTTTCACTTTTCACTTTCATGCATTGGAGAAGGACATGGCAACCCACTCCAGTGTTCTTGCCTAGAGAATCCCAGGGACGGGGGAGCCTGGTGGGCTGCCGTCTATGGGGTCGCACAGAGTCGGACACGACTGAAGTGACTTAGCATCAGCAGCAAAGAACCTATTAGAAGCACTGTCTAGTAGATCCTAAGACTGTTAAGTCGTCTAAAGGAAAATAATGTCTTGATGTCATACTTACTGTAATACATAAAAGCATTTACACACACACACATTCAGTTAAGCAAAGTAGAAGGAGAATAATTATAAAAAAGGACATTAACATAAAACAAAAATTCTAATTTTTCCAAGCAAGAATTTAATTAAAATAGAAATTTGTTTCTCAAAAGTCACTGGCAGTGTACACTAGGGATTTTGAAGGCTAGAACATATACCCTTTAAAGAAAATGAAATTACACACAGAAACTCTTCATTTTGTCCAAGATTAAAGTCAAAACCCCACTGTTATGATTCATGAAATCCTTACAGCTTTTTCTAGATTTTACTAGTATAGATACCCCTGGTGCTCTCTTCAAGTAATCACTGACCACTAAGCCACCTGAAAAAGGAGGAAGACGATCACTCTTAAAAAGTAAAGGAGTTGGTTGTGAGTGGAAGCTAACTGAGAGCTCCAAAAGAGGGACATCAGTGAGACTGTGTCAAGAAGACAACTCCATCAGTGTGCACATGCCTAAGGTAATCGGGTTCAAATCAGCCACACGGATGGTACCTTTCTTCAGCCTCCGGTACATTATCAAAATGAAATTTTGAAATTGAATTTCAATGCTGTTCAGAAAAACAGAGCACAGTGCAGTGTTCTTTAGCACTTCCCTACAAACACGCACAGGGTTCAGACCAGCCTCTGCATTTGCCCAACACCAAGAGACAAACCTACACATCAGCAACTACCTATAAAGAAAGGGTCTTCAGCGTTAGGTCTTCTGGGATAACCTGCGTCATCAGAGAGAATTAATATACCAATATCTCTGTTTTCTCCTGTGAAAAGTAACTGAAGGATCTAAGCAAACCTTAAGTCATCTAGCCTCTTTAGATTTATTCATTTTAATTAAAGAGAGATTTATTGGCGTCTGAGTCATTTGTATTAATACATATATATATTTATGTTTAATCAAAAAGGCACATAGGTACAAAAAATTCATTCCTGTCACTTGAAATACCTAAAACCACTTGGTTAGAGCCATAAATTTACTTTATATGGGTCTCTATTCAAAATTAGTATTTGATGAAGAATTATAAAGAGACATATCTAGTCTGAAAGGTAACTCTGTGCCGTGGTCTTTCCACATTTCATCTGTCACCATCATTTTTTCTTGTCATAAAATACTTTTATTGCTTTGAAAAAATGGTTCAATTCTCATTGGAAAAAAAAAAATAGTCCCACCTAAAATAGAGATTCGCTATATTAGAAGCTTGTGTAATTCATTTGGTCCAATATGTAATTTCCAATATATCCACAAACCAGCTAAACATCTGACAAACAGACTACATCACCGAGGTTCTTTATCAAGGGGCTCCAAGTTGATTTTTTTTTTTTTGCCTTTCTTTTAATTGGAGGATAACTGCTTTACAATATTGTGTTGGCTTCTGTCATGTAATAACAGGAATCAGCTGTATATACAGATATGTCCCCTCCCTCTTGAACCTTCCCACCTCCACCTCATGTTCCCAAACCATCTCACAAATAATCTGCTGTATAACAGATACAGAAAATCTTGCTAAATCCTAACTTTAAATCAAATATTTGCATTTGGCACACACATCCTTGTAAATGAATGTTCAGTTCCAAGGAACAATATATAAATAGAATTGATACCTGAGGACATATGTTTATGAGGGAATCTGTGTAAATTCAGAGGACTTAACAGCAATGCCTTAGAAAGCACCTTAATGCAATCATGGGGAATAATATCATTTTGCTTCAGTAGCATATATGAGATTTTTACAAAATCAGGAAGTGGAGAACAATGACTCATTTAAAAGCTGTGTTCTAATGTCCCTCAGTTGTGTGTGAGAGCCAAGCCTGAAGAGAGTTAACAAAATGAGAATGGACAGAATCAAGAAAATGAAGTCTTATTTCTCTCCCTCTAGAATCTAGAATTTTATTTGGTTCCACATCCTCCAGTTTTTGTTTTTGTTTTTGTTTTTTTTCCTGAAGAAGGACTCCACAGACAGTCTCTAAACGCAGGCAGAAAATTGTGACATTACCATATGATTTAATTAGACCTTCCCTTGATTTGAAGGTATCTCACATAAACTCCATAATACTAAATATTTATAGGTATATGCTCTTGAATTTTCTACTGTACTTTTTAGTATCAAGAAAATAACTCTTTGTTTTCGTATTCACGTGTAAGAAGTTAGCTTCAGCTACACAGACCTCACAGTCCCTCACAACGGCAGACAGAGCTGGGGCACAGCTGCACCTTTTAGAAAGAACAAGTACTTTCCAAATCCAAGATCTCAAAAATCTTGCTTTAAAATATGTAATTACAAATTTACTTACATTTATCTTTTGCTCTACCTGCTTGGTCTGCTTCAGTGTATGACCTCAACAGAGAGGAAAACTAACTTTTTAATAAAATAATCTGGATTCCAGCAGATATATAAGAAACTGGTGAGGGGGTGTGACCTAAAGGCAATAGTGTAACATTTTACTATTGATGAACTCTCGCAAGCCACATCTAATTCCGTATGCCTGCTTCTTCTTTACCCACTGTTATCACTTTAATGTGTTTAGGGGAATTGTATGGCATAGCTCCAACCACAGGTCAGTAGCCACCTCCTCTACTGGGTCCTTTAACCCCTCTACCTTGCTTTCTAATCTATGCGTGCTTTCATTCTCTACCTACTCCCTCTTTATAAGAGTTCATCTATCTTTACAGAGAACATAGACAAAGAATTACTCAAGAACGAATGTGAAAAGTGATGCTGATGTAATGTTGGCTACTATTGCAATTTTGAATGTGCCGTTATGGTTTCCTTTATTTTAGACATTTCACACACAAAGAAATCGTAAAAACGCAAGGGGAAAAAATGAACCCCAAAATACGACACAGAGCAATTTACGCAAGACTTCATGCTAAAGTAAACAGAGAGTAACCAGATTCTGATGGAACACATATCTAAATATGAAGTGCAAATAAAATAAACTGGGAGGATCAACACATGTTGGGAACAGTAGAAAATGCAGCTTGAACTAATAAGGGTTTGGATCTATTTAGTTATGCCAAATTGAAATGTATCTACAAAGTGAACTCTGGTTTTCTAAAACTGTGGTTTAGATGCACTGAATGTTTAAGCAGATCTCACACTTTAATCACTTTAAATCATGCTTTTGTGGCTTAAGGGTACTGATGCTCTTGTGCACATGCACAAAACACTGAAGCCAGGAGATATACACCTTTATATTTTAAATCATTTTATAATTGGGAAGAATAAATTTTCTGTTATATTTTCCTATAATTTTCTACCATTTTTGTCATTAGTTTCTCTATCTAAATCATTCAAACTTCAGTGCATTTGGTGTGTACAATTCATTGCCAATAAGGCATAGAAGCAAACCTGATTATTAGACCAAAGGCGTAGTCTGAAGTCACCAAAATACTGTTTATAATATAATGTATCATCCTAAAAGTGATCCAGTTTGCTTTTATGCACCTCACAAAATGTACCATGCTCATTCTTCCGGAGGCAAGTGTTTGGGGCAGAAAGTTCATTGTAACACACAGGTTATTCCCCATAACAATCACTTGTATTTTTGTTAAGAACATTAACATTTCTTTTACAGAAATTTTCTTTTACCAGCTCAATTTCAAGCTGAATATTTCTCTTTTAGAAGATGCTAAATTTCCTCAGAGAGACCTAGTGGTCACATATGAGACTGTTCCTGCAGCCAGAATGATGTGTGGTGTGATTCTCTAACATGCCACGTCACTGCAACTCCACAAGCTAACAGCACTCACTGTTGTCCCTAGAAAACCACAGGTTTTGGAAGCACTGCCTTTGTGTCTGTGCCAGAATGAGTTCCTGTTGTTGGTTCCTGCCACAGATACTCATTCATGAGCCTTAACTTCACTCCTTGAACCTAAACTTCCTTGTAATGTGATGACTGTAAAGCAGAAAATTAAGAGTCTCCAAATGAAGGTCGGCTTGAGCTTACACACAAACATTTCTCCAGTTATCAGAGCTTGCTATTCACACTGGATAACTTCACTTACCCCTAACATTTCACAAGCATTTGCTGAAAGGTTGATAAATTGAAAAGATAGCATCTTCTTCTCTGCGTACTCCTTCACCAGCCTCCCCAAAATTGCCATGCTATATTATATAATACTTCCTTAGCCAGATTCCAAGAATTCTATAGGCTGTAATTTAATCCTAGGAAAACCAGAGGATATTAAATGATCTAAACTGTCTTAGGCAGAAATCTCCGATTTGGCTGCTCTTTGAAGTTTGTATCTGAAACTTTTTGATGTCTTAATATTGTTTTAGAAATTAGGGGGGGGGTTGACTTTGTAAATCATTTTAGGATTGCAAAAATGACATTATGATGATGAATGGCACAAAGCTTTTAAAAAAAGTTTCTCTGAATATTAAATTAATCACAAACCAAGGCTGTCTAACATTAGCTCCTGATAACTTCGAGATCCTGTAGCATTCCAGATGCTCTATGAAACAGAAATATTCTGTCTTTATTATGAGCACCTTTCCACATCTGCAATTCCGTTATACAATAAAGTCTTGTTCTTTTGTTGCAAGATTGCCCTGGTTCATTTTTTTATTATTAATTTAAACCATGTGGGTAAAGGGTAATCCAGTAAGCCATAGGATTTCAGATCAGAGCTTTCATACAATCACATGTAACATCAAACATCTGGATATTTAGATGAATAGGGATGGGGGAAAGTTAACAAGACCTAAAGCACTATCTGAATGAATAGTTTTTAATTGTATATCATATTATTCACTTTGAATATAATACTTTCTTAACATACCTTCTTTAAACAATGGCCAGGTTAGAATAGAAATAAAAATTCATAACCCAACTGTATCAGTCATATGTTAAGGCATAATAACCAAATAGTTTTTAGTAAAAAAGACCTTAGAGTTATTGCTATAAATTGCTTGAGTAACCTAAAATCACTTTTATTATGTATAAAAGCAAGCTTAACAATCCATTTAAAAAGAACATGACCTAAAAGTTTTCCAGAAGCACTAAGTCACAGTGTTGTCTATTTAACATAAAACCTGTCCAGTAACATTTTACCTCTGAGGCATACTGCTCAATTATGCACAACAATTAATATTAGCTTTCCTCTTTTTTTTTTTTTTTTTTTGCCAGTCCCTGCCCTTTTCTAACCCTACTCATTAAACTTTTGGGGGAAATAGTCATAATTGTATACAGTTGGGAAAAAAAATCTGTTGGCTTGTTTCAAATTTTTACATTTTTCCAAGCTACCTAACACTTGCAAACAATAAATAAGGGAAATGTTTAAGAAGCTTGCCAATGAACGATGCTCTCGAGTTTTAGAAATCTGTTTAAAGCAGAAAATATACCCAGAAATTTAAGCAAAACTAGTAAGTCTTACTAAATACATTAGATTAATATTATTTAGTGCTAAATTGATATTCAGAAGAGTAAAACATTTTACTCAATACCAAGAGGGGAGACATAATGGGTCCATCCAAAAATTGTTGGAAGTTGACCCCCCAAATCATAATGTGTCCACTCCAGTCCAAATCAATTTATTTCTCAGGCAGATACCACAGCAGCTAGTCTTGAAGGTTTGCCTGAGTGGATGTTATTTGCATTCTGCAATCCAGATGCTGTGTATTTTACTGCAGATGCCAGGTGTGGACATTCAAAAGTAAAAACATAAAGATCAAAGAAACAAAGGCTGATCCTATTGAAATATTTAGCCACAGTTATTCACATGACTAGAGACTTTTTGTTTCATGAGGTGTTTACATCCTTTGTGGTTAAAGCTATTTATTACCTATGAAAACAGTTCACCTTCCTTTTTGGAATACCACGGAGTGTGACATGGCCTTAATGTGTGTTAAGGGAACATCCATGTTTTGCAATGGAAATCAATACCAGAGTTACTGCAAAAATAAATTCAATCATTTGAAAATATACAAACAGGCTGGGTTAAAATTTCTCATATTCTAACAACGTATACATAGTCCCCAAAAGAGAAAGGAATAAAAATATGTCTCACAAAATAAAAACTTTACTCTAGAGTCCCACAGAGAAATGCTCAACATGCTCTGGAGGGTGATGAAAGAATTTCTGAGAAATACACTCTTTAACATTATAAGAATTAAATCATTTTCAGGTTCATCAAATTTATCGGCAACTGCAAACACACTTGGCTCCTTTTCTTTCAGGTCTTTTTTGACCAACAGATCACTGCAATAATAAGTTTCAAGCTTTGTCCAGTCCTTACTATTCAGAAACTATTCATTATTTCCTGATTCTTATCCTAATTATCATAGATAATTATAAATCATTTTAGTAAAGAGAGGGCACACACGATCCCATTGAACATTTGATTTTCACACAATTGCCATAACATCCCACAAGCCTGAGAAACAATCAGAAAGTATTCTGATTGTCTAATGCTGCATATCAATCAGCTCAAAAATGTAATGCCTAAAATATTTTTTTATTTGACACAATTTGTGGCTTCCCAGGTGGCACTAGTGGTAAAAATCCACCTGCCAACACAGCAGACATAAGAGACGAGGGGTCAATCTCTGAATGAGGAAGATTCCCTGGAGGAGGGCATGGCAACCCACTCCAGTGTTCTTTCCTGGAGAATCCCATAGACAGAGGAGCCTGGTGGGCTACAGTGCATAGGGTCACACCGAGTCGGACAAAACTGAGCGACTGAACACACATACATATACATACATAAACACACACACACACACTGGATTACAGTCAGAGCATCTGAAGACTTCTTCACCATGTTCCTGATGCCTGTGTTAATGTAGCTGGAACAGCTCCGGGTGAACTAAACATTCACTGCGCTCTCCATGTGGTCACCTAGGCTTCTAAGCAAGGCTCACAACACACTTGGTTTTCTTTTTACATGGAAGCTGGCTCCCCTCACAATGAACATTCCAAGAAATTATCATTGGAAACAGCCAGTTACTTAAAAGCTAGGCTTGGAAACAGACACAAGGTCACACTGTCATATTGCATTAATCAAAGAAGTCACAGAGGTGGGGAAAAGATCTTACCTTTCAATAGGAGAAAGGTCAAATAACCTGTGAGCTCCTGGCTGGAAATAAATCCTTAATCTTGAACTTTATTTTTTTTTTATTACTTTCCAAATTTCTAAAAGAAGAAAAGTTTAAAGGCAGTGAAATTCAATATGCTTAATCATGTTCATGGGCTTCCCTGTGGCTCAGCTGGTAAAGAATCTGCCTGCAATGCAGGAGACCTGGGTTCAATCCCTGGGCTGAGAAGATCCCCTGGAGAAGGGAAAGGCCACCCACTCGAGTTTTCTGGCCTGGAGAATTCCATGGACTGTATAGTCTATGGGGTAGCAAAGAGTCGGACACAACTGAGTGACTTTCACTCACTCACTCACCCAATCATGTTCACAGGAAGAAATTTATTTTCCATTAGAAATTCAAATTTTAATTGAATTTAATTAGAGTACATAATATTGACTAGTGGTCATTTTTTATGGTAGCCTCTAGTATGAAAATCTGATAGTGGTTATTTATGGATCATAAATTCAACTCAGTCCAGGTGAATTGGCAAAGATATCAAGATCAAGCCCAGGTCTCCCGCACTGCAGGTGGATTCTTTACCAGCTGAGCCACCAAGGAAGCCCAAGAATACTGGAGTGGGTAACCTATTCCTTCTCCAGTGGATCATCCCAACCAAGGAACTGAACCAGGGTCTCCTGCACTGCAGGCAGATTCTTTACCAACTGAGCTACCAGGGAAGACCCTAGAGTACATAATGGTGACCAGTGGTCCTTATTTATGTTAGCCGGTAGTATGAAAATCTGATGGATGGTTTTATTTATGGATCATAACTTCAACTTGGTCCAGATGAATTGGCAATGATACCAGGGTTCAAGACTATAGAGAAGAAAATGTCAGTCTTTCCACAGTACTTAAAATTATTCTTTAAAGTAAGATTCTATGATAGCAAGGAAAAAATGCTCCTTTTAAATGACTTTATAATGATAGCAACAATTTTCATATACTTCCATGGGAGAATTTTTCTTTCCATAAGTATTTTTTAATGACTATTTAAACAATACTCAATATTCACACAGAATTTAGACCACACTATAATGGTTTGATTCACTTCATTAACAAGTCTGTGGGAAAATCAGTGGCCCCTTAATTTGGGATTAAAAGGTTTCTTCCTCTGGCCTTTAATTTAAATTCCCAGGGAGAAACATAGGATATGAGTCTTTAAAGTTACATACATGAATGAAGACTATCTCAAATGTAGCATTAACAGTGCTGTTTTATGCTGAATAAAACCTATGTCCCAGTCCATAAGGGTAATAGCATGAGGAATGTTTGTGATAAATAGGAGATCTGTTAGCTCACCACTGGGAAAGAGGATAAAGTGCGTAAATGCATACTATAAACTACTGCGTGGCAACAGGAAAATTCTGAATAGATATAAAAAGAGTAACACTGATCTTTTTAAAAATGCTGAATAGAAAAAAAAAACAAGAAACTAAATTAGATTTATATAATAATATACCATGTAAACCAACAAACCATACAACAATATAGTTTTTACAAGAATAATTACAAACAGAAGGATACACCTCAAACTCGCTCTAAGGCTGCCCATAAAGGTGAAGACACAAGAGGGAAACTGCAGATAAAATGGAATAATTTTCATAAGTAGAGAAACTTTGCACAGACCAATGTCAATGATTTGTCATAAACTGACTAGTTATGTTTGACTTGGCTCTCTTCATGAAATAAAATGTCATCCAATTACTGTCAATTATAAAATTAAACACAACTAGATCTTACAGATTCCACTATAGACACTGATATAGACAACTAGGTATTGATTAAATGTCATGTTGGGCAAATGAAACTATTAGATCATTGTACATAAAACTAGCTGTATCAGAGTAATTGTTTCTAATAGGGAATCAAAAGCACCTGCTAGTCTTCCATGATTTATTCACCTCTCCAGCTCAAGTTAATGGATGCTTTAAAACATATTTTAAATATAGACCTAAGTCCAAATGACCACTTCAAGAGATTGATCAAGAAGTCATATTAACTTAGAAAAGATGGTGGGTAGGAAGCATAAGAAATCTGTCTGCTTATCTAGGCAACAATTGCACTAGTAGAATCTGTCTGACATAACTATTCTGAAACTCCAAAGTCTAATGAGGGTTTGTAACTCCTAGGAGAAGGGCTGGAGGGTAAATTGTAGTTAATTTTTATTGGTTTCAGCTCTTAGCATAATAGCAGCTACCCGTGCTTACCCAGTCCTACTCCTGAGCTCCATAGCCAACAGCCATGCAGACTTTCCAGAAGCAGCTTGGACACAGTTCGCAGGAACCACAGTGGGTAAAAAAGGACCTTTTCCTGAAAATATTGGGGATCTGTGCTCTGATCACTGATTACTGCTTCTAATCTAAGAGACGCAAAGAGGTGGGTGGTCATTTTGTAGTGTTTCTGCCCATTATTGCATGCCCCGGACCTATGAAACTCTTAGAAGAAACAATGCAAGCTTCATGGCATTGGATTAGGCAATGACTTTTTGGATTTGACACCAAAGGCACAGAGAGCAAAAGGGAAAATGGGCCAACTGGACTTAGTGAAAATTTTAAAATAGTGCACATCAAAAGAAACTATCAGCAGATTAAAAATGAAATTCACAGAATAGGATAAAATATTTGAAAATTACATATCTGATCATTTATTAACACCCAAAATATATACAGAGAAGTCCTAAAATTCAAAACACAAACAAAAAGGTCAATTTGAAGATGGACAAAGGAGTTCAAAAGACATGTCACTAAAGATATACAAATGGTGAATAAGCACATTTAAGATACTGAACATCACTAATCATTAGGAAAATACAAATCAAAACTACAATGAGATGTCACCTCATATGTGTTAGGATGGCTACTATCATAAATATAGAAGAAAACAAGTACTGTTAAGGATGTAGAAAAATTGGAATCCCTATACACAGCTGGTGGGAATATAAAATAGAATAGCTGCAGAAAACCATATGGTGGTTCCTCAAAAAATAAAAATTGAATTACCCTTTGATTCAGCCATTCCACTTCGTTGCATGTACTCAAAAGAATTGAAAGCAAGAAATTGAGGAGATAGCCATACATGCGTGTTTATAGCAGCATTATGCACAATAGCTTAAACATGGAAACAACCCAAGTATTCATTGGTAGGCCAATGAGTAAATAAAATGTGGTATATACATACAATGGAATACTATTCAGCCTTCCTATATGGGAAGAAAATTCTTATATATGCTAAAATATGGGTGGACCTTGAGAACATCAAGTGAAGTGAAATAAACCAGTCACAAAAGACAAACGCTATACAGTTCCACTTATATGAAGTACTTTGAGTAGTCAAAATCCTAGAGACACAAAGTATAATAGTAGTTACCATGAGCTTGTTGGTGGACTGGAATAAGGAATTATTGTTTAACAGGTATAGAGCTTTAGTTCTGCAAGATGCAAAGACTTCTGAAGGTATTGGTGATGGGTGCACAAAAATGGGAACATACCACGGAACTGTATATTTTAAGTGGTTAAGATGGTAATTTTTATGTCATGTGCATTGCATCACAATAAAAAAAAATTGAGGAAAGAAAGGGAGAAGGGGGAAAGAAAAGCTCATGGAAGTCCCAGATCTATTACAATTCTAAAATACAGCAATAATATAGCATATTTCCAATTCCTTGATAAAAGTGAGATGAGCTGACTGAGAGTGATTTACCGTGATCATTGGCTCCGCCTTCTGGCTTGTGTTTAAAGCTGAAGAACTTTCTGTCTGATTGAAGTTTACAGAAGGCTGAAGACCCAGAGAACTTTCATTACAAGATGACTCTGTTTCTTAAATTCGAGTTAGTACAGTATCTTTAAAAGTCTAGTGGGTTTCTTTCTTATCAAATTATAATCCATATCACACTGTATATGAATGAATGAGAGTTGAATTACCAAGGAAAGGAAAACCTTATTCATGATCTAACTAGACAAGTATGAGAATATTTGAAAACTGAATAATTCAATCACTAACAATTCTTTTATACAGTTTTCTAAATGCAGAAAATTTTAAATCATTTTGATAGTATTATATAAATTGGCTGCCTATCTATAAGAAAATTTGAAGAACATTTTGTTGATAGTGATAAATTTAGATAATTTTCAATTTTGTAATACTCTTAAATTCAATATTGATAATTCTGAGTTAACACAACAATTAGTGAACTTAACTTAGACATGGGTTTGAAACCCATGTGTGTTCATATCAATTTCTCTAAAACAGATGAGTTTCACAAATGTGAATGTTAAAGGAAAATGATTTGGGGTTCTCAAGCTTTTTTGAAAACATAAGTATATCTGGAACAATTTGGTTATATGAATTCTTTTTCAACCATAGATTTTATGAAAGTTAGATTTGGATCAAATTCATTCAGTGAAAATTCAGTACCCAAATTGAGATGCCCTGTGAGTGCAAAATATACATTGGATTTTGAATACTTGGCACTAAAGTAATATAAAAGTTCATTGATTTTTATATTAACTGTTAAAATGATAATATTTTGATATATCACATTCAATACATTATTTAAACTAATTTCACCTTTCTTTCTATATGTGGCTAGGTGTCAGTTATCAGCTTAATGTTTCTGAGCTTCAAATTCACTCTCAGTACTTGTTCTGTGATACTGGACTGAACTTTTAGAGCATTTTGTCTTTCCTGCCCACATACTTTTAAGTTGAGGGTGTTGGACACTGCAGGATGAAGGGAACTGCCTCTTGATTCTGATTGCTGAGATTTTGGTTTTCATCTTGCTCTCGCTGAACAGTAAAGGGCTGCAGGAGACCCAGGTTCCATCCTGGGGTTGGCAACATCCTCCGCAGAAGGGAATAGCAACTCACTCTAGTATTCTTGCCTGGAGAACTCACAGACAGAAGAGCCTGGAGGGCTAAAGTCCATGAACAGTCATCAGCAAAGTGGATGTTTGAGGACATCTGGTGGCACTCTGCTCTAGCCAGATATTCAGAGCACAGTCGCTGAACAAACTTACAGCTCCACCCTGGGCCGAGCAATCATCTTCCCTTCAGATACTGTGTGTGTGCATGGGTGCTAAGCCGCTTCAGCCGTGTCTGACTCTTTGAGACCCTATGGACTCAGCCCATCAGGCTTCTCTGTCCTTGGGATTCTCCAGGTAAGAAGACTGGAGTGGGTTGTCCCTGCTCTCCTCCAGGGGATCTTCCCCATCCAGGTATGAACCCGGGTCTCCTGCATTGCCCATGGATTCTTTACCGCTGAACCATGGGAGGAAGCCCCTCCTTTCGGATAGAGACACTGCATACTTCCAGTCTCACAACTGTTAAGAGCGCCTCAACCTTTTCTGAGTATCTGCCTACCAACTGTGGCTCCATCACACTTCCAAGGATTGTTTCTTGCTGCTCAGGAACACTGGACCATCTCTGATCCAGGCAACCCAGGAAACTTCTCGGCCATCCAGTGGCTGAAACCACACAGCTCCAGAGGAGTCTGAAACTCACTCTTGGAATAGGGCTCCCCTTCCAAAGTTTATCCTTCCTTGAGTACTCTCTCAGCTCTAGGATACCTTTTAAAGTTCTTTATACCTTCATATTTACTCTCCTTTCTTAGCTTGACAATTATTTATATTAAATTTTCCCTGTTTAAATCACTATGTGATTTTAATCTCCTGTTTGGACTCAAACTGTTATAGGTATAAATATGGCTTGCATTACATTGATTTTATGGCAACCCACTCCAGTACTCTTGCCTGGAAAATCCCATGGACGGAGGAGCCTGGTAGGCTGCCGTCCATGGGGTTGCTAAGAGTCAGAGACCTGAGCGACTTCACTTTCACTTTTCACGTTCATGCATTGGAGAAGGAAATGGCAACCCACTCCAGTGTTCTTGCCTGGAGAATCCCAGGGACGCGGAGCCTGGTGGGCTGCCATCTATGGGGTTCCATAGAGTCGGACACAACTGAAGCGACTTAGCAGCAGCAGAGCATACAAATAGCAAAGACAAGGAGAGAGCAAGTAGTATAAAAATCCTGAAAACAATTATTAAAATTTAAATAAAATTAAGAATTGAAAGCAATTTCAAGTTTAAAGAGACAGATGAAATGCTTAAACTGGAAATTCCGGATGATAATGAAATATGATTTACTACTAAGATCCAAAATTTTTGTTGGAAAATTCTGGGAAGACTTACTAGATTGATTATAGTATTTATTCCACTGAAAGGTGATTTAATTTCTACACCTCAACTAAAGAGAAGAATGAAGATAAAGAGGTAGATATGCCCCCCAAAATAATTGAGAATAAAACTGACAAGTTATTCTTTATCCAAAACAAATATGCTTGAAAAGGCCAATGTAATACTGAAAATTATACCAATTTGTACAAGTAAGCTGCTGCTGCTGCTAAGTCACTTCAGTCGTGTCCGACTCTGTGCGACCCCAGAGATGGCAGCCCACCAGGCTCCCCCGTCCCTGGGATTCTCCAGGCAAGAACACTAGAGTGGGTTGCCATTTCCCTCTCCAATGCATTAAAGTGAAAAGTGAAAGTGAAGTCACTCAGTCATGTCTGACCCTCATCGACCCCATGGACTGCAGCCTTCCAGGCTCCTCTGTCCATGGGATTTTCCAGGCAAGAGTACTGGAGTGGGGTGCCATTGCCTTCTCCAGTACAAGTAAGCAGTTATGCTCAAATATGACTATTTGGATGGGAAAATGGTTTATTTGTTTACTCCTTACAAACTGCTAGTCATGGATTCAAGTAGCATAAATGAGCACAAGTTAAACCATAAAATAAAACCATATTTTAACTTTATAATGTGAATTTAGGTAAGCAACCTAAATCTTCAGATAAAAAAAGCACTGCTTAGAAATCTATTATACTCCTTAGAAAAAGAACTAATCATTATAGCCTATCAAGAATGGCCCCCACCAAATAATTAAAAGTTAGAAAGAATGTCATTTTTTTAATTTAATTTTTATTTTATATTGGAGTATAGCTGATTGACAAGGCTGCATTAGCTTTAGGTGCACAGCTAAATGGTCTGGTTATACATATATTCATTCCTTTTCAGATTCTTTTCCCACATAGGTTAGTACAGATTACTGAGTAGAGTTCCCTGTGTTATATAGTAGTTAGTTTCTGCTGTACAGAAAAGTGAATCAGATACACACACATCCCTTCTTTTTGGGCTTCCTCCCCATTTTGGTCACCACAGAGCACTGACTAGAGTTCCCTGTGCTAAACAGTAGGTTCTCATTAATTCTCTAGTTTAAACATAGTATCAGCAGTACACATGTGTTAATCCCAATCTCTCAATTCTTCCCAACCTCCCCTTTCCACTGGTATCCATACTTTCATTCTCTACAAAGAACACCTCATTATTGTTAAGACAATATCTAACACTGCCTAAATGAGTAATGTTATAATAACGTTGATTTCATGTTTTATGGGAAACAATGATATCACTGTCAAAAAATACTAATTAATTTTCTTCTATGTGTCTAAAAATGCAATTATTTTGATTTTTCCACATCAATAATAATGATCTCCCTAACATGCAAATAGATTAAAGACCATCATATTAATAAAAAACAATACTCATTGACTAGAAAAGGAAAGGACTTTCACAGAAAAGTCAACTTCAACAAACTCCAACTATAATTTCCGTCATGTAAGGACCAGGATATTAAACCATCAAAAAATAATCCATGAGAAAACTGCTGATTCCATGCTTTGGGGACTGAATATAGCCTGAAAAAATACATTTCAGAAAGTTTATTTAGTATTATGTAACTACTTCGGTTATGTGGTTTTCATATTTTTTAGTCTATTTACTAAAACCACTGTTCCTACACTTCATTGCTCACCACATAGAGATGTTTTCCAAGCTTTAAAAATAATAGAATCAACATTAAATTTCATCAAAGTGCAGAATAAGAATTGCATTAGGTTATATACTGAAGATAAATGTAACCAAGACATTTTTAAAGGCATGCTCAGTATGTGCGATCCATTAAAATAATGATTTAAAATTATGATATGAAGACCTTTTCCAGACTTACTAAATTTTTAGTAGCATTTGTAATATTTTCTGTATTATGCAAATCATTTCTGACTACATTTAGCATTATTTCAGCCCATATAATTTTAATTAAGTTTAGCATTTTGATTATAAAAACCATACCTATCTATTGATTTCTATCCTAGCCTGTTTAAGTATTTAACAGATTCATGGCAATAAAAAGATTAGTAGTCAAATTAACATTTTCATGACTATCATTATTTATCAATAAAGGCAGGATGATAAGAGTGATGTATGTGCATTTCCCCTTCTATTTATAGAAAACATTCTTAGGAAATTAAGCTCTGAAATGAAGAAAATATATGTGCTATAATTTCAGATTTGGTTTTAGCCACTTGTTCAAAAAACTGTATTATAAAAATGACTATCAATTTTCCCTCTAAACTGTCTAAATTATCATTATTGTTTTCAAAGCCAAAAAGCTAAAACACATCAATGAAATGAATACTCAGGTTCAATGAAATGAATACTCTGGTTCAATGAAATTATCATCATAGACTGAAAATTCATAAAAGACGATTCAGTAACTGCATAAGTAAATATATCAATACATTCTTCAGCACAGTGTGTGTGGATGTGTGTGAATGTGCATATATGTGTGAGAGACGACTGCAGCTAGAATCTATTAAGAAATAATGCACCAATACACTGAGGAAACCATAACTGAAAAAGACAGTGCACCCCAGTGTTCACTGCAGCACTATTTACAACAGCTAGGACGTGGAAGCGACCTGTCCATTGACAGGTGAATGGATAAGGAACTTTTGGTACATTTAAATAATGGAATATTAAAAGTGAAAGTGAAATGAAAGTGTTTATCGCTCAGTCATGACTGACTCTGCGACCCCATGGACTGTGGCCCGCCAGGCTCCTCTGTCCATGGAATTTTCCAGGCAAGAATGCTGGAATGGGTAGATATTTCCTTCTCCATTTCTTTCTGACCCAGGGATTGAACCCAGGACTCCTACATTGCTGGCAGATTCTTTACCATTTGAGCCACCAGGGAAGCCCAATGGAATATTACTCAGCTATAAAGAGAAATGCATTTGAGTCAGTTCTAATGAGATGGATGAACCTAGAGCCTATTATACAGAGGGAAGCAAGTCAGAATGAGAAAGACAAACATTTATATTAAGGTATATATATATATATGTATGGAATCTAGAAAGATAGTACTGATGATCCTACTTGCAAGGCAGCAAAGGAGATACAGACATAAAGAACAGATTTTTAGACACCGTGGGGGAAGGAGAGGGTGGAATGATTTGAGAGAAAAGCACTGAAACATACATATTACCATATATAAAACAGATAACCAGTGAGAGTTTGCTGTATGATACAGAGAACACAAAGCCAGTGGTCTGTGACAACCTAGAGGGGTGGAGTGGGGAGAGAGGTGGGAGGAGGGTTCAGGAGGGATGAGACATATGTATACCTGTGGCCAATTTGTGATGATGTATGGTGGAAAGCATGATAATATTGTAAAGTAATTATCCTCTAATTCAAAAAAAAAGAATAGAAAAAAAAATAAATGATGCACCATATCTCAGAACCTCAGGAGTCATTTAGGAGATCACCTATACACAAACTTAGAACACAGTTCTCCGCATTGACTATATCCTGACAACATCAGGGTGCTAAGAAAACATTCAACATCAGCTGCAGTAATCAGACCAGTACACATCAGATTTCCATCACTTGCCACAAAATGAATTTCCACAATATAGAGAAGATGGATGGAAAAGATTTTTCTTTTCAATGAAAGTGATACTTTAATCATTATCTTTCAAAACTCAGGGAGCAATCTTTGGTGAAACATGTTTAAAAATCTATTCCATTTTCTAGTATAAAATTTATCCAAATTCAATATCACCATGTTTTTATTTTTATAATTTATATAAAACAAAGTTTCACAGGCTAATACAGTAACATCTTTCATCTTTGATTCTATGGAATCTAACTTTGTTTAAACCACATACTATAAGGTTAGAAAGAAAGGAAAATCAAAGTAAAAGTTTACTATTTAGGCAATATCACTCTCCTAATTAATAAGTTTCTACTGTAATTGCACACTAGAGTCACTTGACAAATTCAACTTAAATACAGATTTAGTTTTTTTGTACTATTATACCACTATCAAGAGTTTTTCAACTCACAGATAATTCTAATACACAGCCAGACTTAAACCATGAATCAAAATATTTAGCATACACAGTATCCTGGATAGGGTACCCTTAGTCTACTACCCTCAGATATTCTGATTCCATAATTCTAGGAATGGTCTAAGAATCTACCTTTTAGCCAAGAGGTCATTCTGAGATAGGTGTTCTACAGGTCAAATGAGAATGGCTGTCCTAAATTTAAGACCAAGCTTTGCATTTTTTCCAATCTCTGTTTATCAAGGCCTATCTAAAGTACACCATTCCCCCACTCCAGTACCAGAGGGGTAAAAAGAGAGAGTCAGGAAGGAGAGGGAGATTAGAGAGTGGTTGACATGGGAGGACTCCAGCACTCTCGTAACTTTCATATAACCTAATGAAGAGAAATAAGAAAAGAAGATACCCAGATGAGCAGAAGATCCACCTGTGCAAGTTTTACCCACTGGGACTGTAATCCAATAAAATGTCCTAGAACCGTTGCACCAGAAATTACTTCTCATAGGGTATGAAATAAGAGGAGGACTAAAGAGAGGCCCTGTGTACTTCTAAAGGCCAGTGTAATTACTGTAACTGAAAAAATAAAATCTCAGTTGATTTCTTCAGAACTGTAGTAGCAAGCCATGAACTTTAATTCTTCATAAATTTAAACTAAAATCCTAAAGGTGACATATTTTAGGATGTAAAATGTAAAACTTCATCCCACAATGATTACAACATTCATCAAAATCAACCTGCTCTCCTTAGAAAACTGTGAAATGAAACATTCCAGGCCAATATTTTACTGAGATAATACAAGTAAACCACTGCTTTAGTCAGATATTAACCATACCACATCCTATTGGACAAAGGAGTGACTCCTTCTGGGTATTCATGATAAGAAGTAAAACTGGTTATTTCAATGCAACAAAATGTCTTGGTCTGGCCTGAGACATACTAAAAGAAATATTTGGTCTGAAATAGATGCCTGTGGATAGAACAGACAGCAAAGAGGTAATACTACAGCCACTCCACCTGATTCAGACCCTGTCAGTGCCTGTCGCTCCCAGCACCACGGACATGGAGAGCTTTGGGGTCCCTCGTCACGACTGGTGGACAACCTCCACAAGTCCCATCACATCCTCCTGCTGCCCACTCCACCCAGCATGTGCATATGGTGGCCCTCAAAATGTTGCCAATCACACCGCCCCACCGACAGGCCCCACTAACGGAAGGCCTCAGCCTTCCAGTTCAGCTCAGTCCAGTCCTCACTCGTGTCTGACTCTCTGCAACCCCATGGACTGCAGCATGTCAGGCCTCCCTGTCCATCACCCACTCCCCGAGTTTACCCACATTCATGTCTATTGAGTCAGTGATACCATCCAACCATCTCATCCTCTGTCATCCCCTTCTTCTTCCACCTTCAATCTTTCCCAGCATCAGGCTCTTTTCAAATGAGTCAGCTTTTCACATCAGGTGGCCCAAGTATTGGAGTTTCAGCTTCAAAATTAGTCCTTCCAATGAACACTCAGGACTGATCTCCTTTAGGATAGACTGGTTGGATTCCCTTGCAGTCCAAGGGACTCTCAAGAGGCTTCTCCATCCCTGTGGGTCGTCTCAGTGCACCAGCCCCAAGCATCAGTAATTAACCTCCAATTAAAATAAATGAATTTATATTTAAAAATAAAAATTAAAAAAAAGAGGCTTCTCCAACACCATAATTCAAAAGCATCAGTTCTTTGGGGCTCAGCAGATGGTGACTGCAGCCATGAAATTAAAAGACGCTTGCTCCTTGGAAGAAAAGCTATGACCAACCTAGGCAGCACACTAAAAGCAGAGACATTTCTTTGCCAACAAAGGTCCGTCTAGTCAAAGCTATGGTTTTTCCAGGAGTCATGTATGGATGTGAGAGTTGTACCATAAGGAAAGGCCTTCCCGGCCTGCCTGAATCCCAGCACTATCAACCCCAAAGCCACTCCGGAGACTGAGGCCAAAACCAAGGGGCAAACCGGTGGGGCTGACCCAGTCAGCCACTCAGCGCCCAGAGCGAGCCAGGTTACCTGCAGCCACTTGCCTACCTGCACGGGGGGCGGGGGGGGGGGGGGGGGGGGGGGGGGGGAAGAGGAGCTCTTCACGCGGGAGCACGGACGGGTGTGGGCGAGAGCGCCGCTCTTATTAAGGGCTAGAGGAGCTCCAGGAAGAGAGCATGCGCAGTGCGGCCGAACTTGCTGCCGGCCCGCAAGCAGTTGTGGGCTGTAATCTCCAAGTGGCCCCCTTTTAAGCTTAATATTATAGCAACAGTTAGGATAGAGCCATGGCTTTTTGAAAAGGAGATTATTATGAGATCTGAGGGTCAATGAATAAACTATGGCAAGAAGACGAAAACAAAATAAGCAAGAGAAAAGGCCCAGTGTGGAACTCTGAAAAAGGCTAAGCCCCAGAGGCCCACTCTATTATTATATTGTTTGTGTTTGGGATGTTTATACTTAGATAAGAGAAAGCAAATTGGCAATGGCTAACAATGGTGGTACTGCATTGCTTTAAATGAGGTTCACTATAGTAATTCCGAGGGCAGCACTGAACCAGCTCACAGTTTCCCTGTGAGCTGTTTCCCCAAAACACAGTTTTTGGTTTCCATAGCATGCCAGCTCCAAACCTGATATCCAAACAAGGTCAGAGGCACCAGATTGTGAGCTAGTGTTGCGAGCCTGCACGTTAAATCGCTTCAGTCATGTCCGACTCTTTGCGACCCTATGGACTCTGGCCCACCAGGCTCCTCTTTGCCTGGGATTCTCCAGACAAGAATGGAGTGTGTTGTCATCCCCTCCTCCAGGGGACCTTCCCAACCCAGAGACAGAACCTGTATCTCTTGAGGCTCCGGCATTGCAGGCGAATTCTTTAGTGCTGAGTCGCTAAAGAAGCCCAGTGTTAGGACAAAACAAATCCTACAAGCCTTGTTTTAACTATAAAATGCAGATAAATTCATGGTAAGTTTAATTTAATAATAAATTCAGAACAATAAAGACAAACTTTAAAGACCATTTGACCATTTCTTCTTCTCTAGAATCTTAAAACTGTAAGTATAGTATCCAATCATTTCTGCTATCTTCAATGTGTCTACCATATTGTAACTATACCTTGTAATGAACGGAAAGAAATTTCTCATGTTCTCCCTAGTGAATTTTGACTGAAAATAATGGATCTGGAGACAGTGATCCCAAGAGCTACCTCAAAGGACCATGGAGAAGAATAACATCATATCCACAGAACATAATCATATATCCAGGTAGGTATTACAGATACTACATTTTGAAACCTGCAGAGATAGAGAAATAAAATGAGATAGTACTTTTATGGGAAAAAAATGTAGGGAGACTTAAGAATAGTTCTCTTGAGGTAGCGGTTGGTGGGTGTGGCAACTTACATTTAAAGATCCTCTAAGTTAATGCATGTGGGTGAGCCAGCACGGCTCTAAAAGAGGGAAACAGGATAGGCTCACATTTTGATGGGAAAAGTATGTGATATCCTGAGGAAATGTATTTTAAAAAGTCTAAGAAGAGCAAAAGTGTGTAACAAACAACTTTCCCAGATAAAATGTCTGATATAATTGCCACTTGGATGGGATGAGGGGAAACTTGTTTTGAAAATTAGAATTTCGTCGTGGCATGGACCAACACTTGTGAGAGTGCTCTGGAGGGTCATCATCTTTCAGTACCCACAGAGATAATGACAGTAATGGCTTCCACCAAGATGATGGTTTTCTCCATTCATGACACTAACCAATATGGAGATTCCATAATCCTCAAATGATAGCCATAAGAAGCCACAAAGAGGTTAAAGACAGTGGTAGGATAACCAGAGAACTCTGCCCGAGGATGGTTGGTGAGTCAAGAAGCAGGAAAATGATTAGGGAGCCTTTCACTTCAAAGTTGTTGGTTCGGATACAGCCAGCATTTTTAAGCTTAACTAAATCACTTAAATTTAGAAGAGATAATATAGGACAGAAATAAATCTAAATGATACTCTTTGTATCTTTACTTTAAGAAATTTATTTAATGAAAATATCTAGTGAGCTCAATACACTGATCTTCATTGAAGAAAAAGTGATAAAAAGCTTTCAAACAAAATGCAAATAAAATTAAATGCGTATATTTCATAGAAAGACTCTGAAAATTGTTGAAGAAATATTAAGTTGGACTCTGCAAGGTGCTGATATCAGAAAGATTGCAACATGAGTTAATGGGAAGTACTGTAAGTTGATAATCAAACCCTTGGGCTCTGACCTGTGTTTGATGTTGATATAAGCATTCACACATTTGTGATCTCAATAATTTTTAAGACATTTGGAAAATGGAAAAATTGAGAGAATCTTCTGCATAAAGTCATGGTAATAAATGAAATAATATCTGCAGAGCACTTCACACAGAGTATTCAATAAATTTATTATTTGTTATGTATTTATTTGTCTGTATTACATCTTAGTTGCAGCACGCATGCTTTTCCATCTTCATCGTGGCATGCAGGATCTTTAGTTGCAAAATTCTGAATCTTCAGTTGTGTCATGCGAACGCTTAGTTGCAGCATGTGGGATCTAGTTCCCTGAACAGGAACAGAACACAGGCCCCTGCATTAGAAGTGCTGAGTTTTAGCCACTGGTCTACCAGGGAAGTCTCAACATTTTATTATTGTTGTTGTTGTTGTTGTTGTTGTTGTTGTCTTGAAGAAGTCCACAGTCTAATGAGAAGAGAGATAATGATCGTGTGTAATTCAGATGACAGCTTTCAAAATCCTGCTTATTTAATGCCTACAACTTGAAAGATACTAATCAAGGCACTGGGGAATTCAGCTGAGAATCAACAAAAGGTAAGATCCTGTCCTCATGGAATAAGTTGGTTTGGACCCTTCAGGAGCAGATGCCCTGAGGCCCAGCTGAGAATGAAAGAGGTTAATGTGTATATGTGCAGGTTTAAGAAGTGTGACGTAATGCCTGTGAAATCGAAGGACAGAGGAGGCAGAACTGTCAAGAAAGCTTTCGGACTGTGTGTGTGACACTGGTGGAAGGAGAGAGGTGAGGAAGCAGAACTGGGCAGAGAGGGCACAGCCTGTGATGCGCGTGTGACAGTGTCTCGGTCAGTAGGTGGGAGCTGCAGTGCAAAGGGAGATGGTGAGCTGACTGCACCCCTCAGAGCTGAATGTGTTCCGTCTAGAAGGGAAATCTGAGCGGTGCAGCTCCTCGGATACCACATTTCACTCTGGGCCACATGGATTCATCTCTCCTTACATGTGTTGGGCGGTGGCTCCTCCAGAGTGCCAGTTTTTCTTTTCTGTTTTAAATAGTTATTTGGTTGTGCTGGGTCTCAGTTACAGCATGTGAGCTCTTCATTGCTTGTATCCCAAACTAGATTGTATGGGATCTAGTTCCCTGACCAGCAGTTGAACCCTTGATGTGAGCATTGGACCCCTGCATTGGATGCATAGTCTTACCCACTGGATCACCAGGGAAGTCCCTAGTTGATCTCTTTTTGAGTGTAAATTTGGAAGAGAGAGATTAGTAGAACCAACGATAATTCCATCACTGCAGTTCTTGTGGTTACAACTGTCACTCTTTTCCTTACTTTACTACTCTCTGTTATAAATTCCTCCCATCCTCAGCTGTCATCTCTGCTAGTCTTGGAGGTTTATCTAGTGACATAACTCAAACTCTCTTTTTTTTAGCAGTCTGAGTCTGGTAATCTCATCCTCCGCACTCAAAATTATAAGGGTTTGCCAAGAGGTACCAAAGGCTGTCACCTTGATTCCATATATTTTCCTCCTACTCCTCAAAGGACAGTGACTCCTCTTCCTATCTGTTGATCTCTGAGCACTCCAAAGGTCCGCATGGCACCAAAGCTTGCAGTTCAGTAAGACCTTTGCTGTCTTTGAAGTGCAACAACTCTAAGTATTGAGTGCTAACGTTGGTTTCCAAATTTTCCTGCTCTCCCACTGATGGAGATAAGAAGTTCTTGCCTTTACATTCCATTTTATGTCATGTGTAACCTGCTTGAATTTTTTATTATTCTTTTTGCACTGCAACATCTTTGCAACTTAATAATAGCCAGTCAATTTCATTGTCCTTCAATGTGTTTCATATTTATCAAAAGTTTGCATCATTATCCTACCCAGGGTAATCCCTTCGAGTAGAATATCCTTCCTACTCTCCACCAGGGAGTTTAAGCACCACTTTTTACAGGAACTGTGTCTCACATACTACTCAGAATGGCAACCGATCCACTCCTCAGATTCCAATCCCACTTACCAGGTGTTCAGGACACTCTTAGCAACTGCCAGTTTAGATCCTCTAGAAAGGCAATACTGAAATTGAGTTCGAAGTGCAAGAGGGTGGTTGTTGTTGTTGTTGGGTTTTGGAGGAGGAGGGTCATAACTCCTGTAAAATATAAAGGGGGAAAATAAAAATGGTTCTGAGAAAAGCTTAAGACCGTAATACTGATCTGTGCATGTGTGTGTGCTAAGTCACTTCGGTTGTGTCTGACTCTGCGTGGAGCTCCATGGCCTGTACACTGCCAGGCTGCTCTGTCCATGGAATTCTCTAGACAAGAGTACTGGAGTGGGTTGCCATGCCCGTCTCCAAGGTATCTTCCCAACCCAGGGATCAAACCTGCGTCTCTACATCTCTTGCATTGGCAGGTGGGTTCTTTACCCTGAGCGCTGCCTGGGAAGCCCACTGATCTGACATCTATGGAAAAAAGAAGACGAATGAGGGCTGTACAAGAAGAACTTCAAACTATGGTGTAGGGCTGACAAAAGTTCAGCAAACACAATAGGGAGTTCTGGGACAAATAGTTGTCTATTGAAGACATCCCTCATTGGGCGGAAATGGCCAAGCCCTAGTACCCTTTATATGCTGAGGCAGGGCAGAAAGAGTATGGCCTCAGCTCGAATGCTACAGTGGATCCCTAAGGCATTGCTTCTGGATAATGTTGGCTAATTGCAACCCCTTAACTTTCAACTAATTTTCAACTGTTGAGAGAGAAATCTAAGCAGTTCATTTCTCTGGTTACCACTTGCGGTTCATATTCTAATGAGGGAAACTGAAAATAAAACAAGTGACAAAGAAGACAAGGGCAACTGAAACTAATTATATATATAACTGAAATGGAAACTAAATATATCCTGAATATAGCTACTGCACATTACGGCGACCACTACTAACTAATGAGGGAAACTGAAAATAAAACAAGTCACAAAGTACTGTGTCAGACACTTTGTATACATGGAGATGGGTAAAGCAAGGTGAGAAGGTTAGGGAGTACAACACGTGGGGTGGGGGGTACTAGTTTATATAGGGTGGTCAGGGCATGCTTCTTGATAAGCTGGCATTACCCAGTGACCTGAATGAAGAGATGGGGTGAGCTGTGCAGATGTCTGAGAGAAGAGTTTTGCAGTCAGAGGCAACAGAAATCCAAAGGCACTGAGGCAGATTGTGTGCCTGGATGTGTGAGGAGCAGCAGAGAGACTGGTATAGCTAACAGTGCGAGGGAAGGGGAAATAACAAAAGATGGGTTCTTATAGGTGTTGGGGTGAGACAACAGTATATCATGTAAAATAATGCCTTTTAAGACACAGTGATGACTTTTACCCTGAGAGAGACAGAAATTTACTCAGTGTCTCCATTTGACTGGCTAATAAATACATTAAATTTAAGATGTTCGAAGCTCATCTCCTGATCTTCACCCTCCCCCAGATCTACTTTTCCTGGAGTCTTTTTCATTTCAGTTATCACATCACTTTTAGTTGTTCCAGCTAAAACCTTAGGTTCACCCTGACTCTCTTCTTTCCTTCATACTCCACATACAGTCCATCAGCAAATCTTGTTGAATTTTATTCAAAATATATCCTGAACATAGCTACTGCACATTACAGTGGCCACTACTAACCTGGGCTATTACAAGACTCTCTGATCAGGTCTCCCTGTTTCCTTCTTTTTCTCTGTAGAATTTATCCTCAACAAATTATCCAAAGGGCTATTCTTTTAAACAGTAAGGAAATCTTGAAAGGCTCTATCAGATACCCATCTTACTCAAAGTAGAAGCCAAGGTCCTTAAATAGTTAAAAAGGTCCTACATGATACAACCCTTCCTCATACTACCACACTGACCTCATCTCCTACTTTTCTTCCTTCTCTTGATTCTGTCTAGTGGCCTCTGGGATGTTCCTCCAATACCCTAGGCACCCTTCTACCTTATTGTCTGAAATGTCAGTTCTCTCACTTGATATGCGCTTAAGTACCTCCCTAGTACCTTCAAGTATTTATTCAAATATCACCTTCCAGCCAGACTTTTACATGATAACCATATTTAAAAGAGCAATCTCCCTCTGGTTTTCGGCACTCCTGATCCCACTTATACTAAGCAGTTTGTTCCATGGTACTTGCCTCCTTCAACACAGTAAAGAACATTTTTTTGTTTCCTATCTTGTTCACTTATGTATTCCAGATCCTTAGATCAGTACCACAAGGATCAGGTACATCTCAGGCTTTCAAAAAATTTGTTTTGGAAAACATTGTATATAAATTTAGTGTACAGTAAGTTTTAGTACACAATAAATTGACAGGTTATAATTTGTATGCACTGATTCAATTAGTACATTTGTATATATTAATATATTTAATTTCATTTTCTTAGTAAGTATGAGTGTCTTTGAATATATCACATTGAACCAACTTAAATTGCCCACATTTTTAGGTAGGTTAAAAATTGTTTGACTTTTGTCAGTTACATATGTTTCAACTTAATGCTAATATTTCCTTGTATCATAAATGAATAGTATAGTGGAAAAAACTGAAAAAGTATTAAAATTGCAAAGCTAACCATACAGTGTTAATCTCCAAATTACAGAACTTATGGACTTAAGGATGAGTGTCAAACTCCTAACATTTCTTACAAAGGAAAGTCACTATTAAAAATAATGTGTAAAAATACAGTATAGGAAATGGGGGGAAAGGAAATTATTTGGGGGTAGTATTTTATAGCATCCTGAGGGATATTTTTGCCTTCACACCTCTCTAATTTTCCACATGTTCCTCAAAAAGAAGTGAAGAAGTTGGAGAGGGTTCAAACAACAACCAATGTAAGAACTAATATAATCAAAAATCTGGAAAATAGATTTATTCCAATGACTAACTGAAATGGAATTGCTTCCTATGAAGTGGAACAACCTGAGGGAAAAATAATAACTGATTTTAAGCAGTCTTTATATATATTTTTAAAATAGAGATATCTATCATTTAATAAAGCATGCTACTATAGTAAAGAGATCTGAGATACACTGAAAGTATACTTTTTTCTCACCTATCAATCCATATTTGAGAGGTTTAGCTCTACTTCACTGAATCTTTTGAAGTCCCAGTTTCCTGTTGCTTTGCCATCCTCTAGGGCAGGAGTCAGCAAACTACAGCCTGAGAATCAAATTCTGCCTGGCACCTACTTTTGTAAATAAAATTCTACTGGACCTCAGCTACCCCCATTCATTTACATGTTATCTATGGTTGTTTTCACCCTATAATGGTAGAGTTGAGTGGTAAGACAGAGATCAGCAAAGCCTAAAATATGTACTATCTGGCCTTCTAGAGAAAAAGTTTCCCAACCTCTGTCATAGGGTGATGTTCTCGTCTGTATGGCCAACACTAGTTCATGATCAAAGCACCCCATTCTAGGCTGTGGGAAGAAGGCAAAGGGCCAAGTAGTAAGCAAAGGTTTCGAGAGACCAACTTGAACTTGGACATATCACTTCTCATGTATCCTGTTGGCATAAATTTAGTGGAGCTCAGCTGAAATATGTGTGGATGGGTCTTTTACTAAAAGGAAAAAGGTTACAAAGATACTGGAGAACAGTGAGTAGTTTCTGCCACAGCAATCTATGGCAAAAAAAGGGTTTGCAGGTAGAAATAAGGATGGAGAGAATAAGCCTCTTAAAACAGCTGCACTCTTCACTGAATGAATGAATTTTTACAATGAGAAACAATTCGCAAAGTAGAAGCCAGCTCTGTCTGGGAAATTTGGCTCCTCCTTACTTATTGCTGGTTAAATGTAATTCTTCCAGAGCCTAGTAATACTAATATTTTAAAGAGCAGTTCATCAGCAGAGCATTTGTTTTCAGTGACTAGAGATAAGCCCTTAGTCACTGTGGTGGTGACTTTAATGTGGTATGGATGCTTCCCTTTCAGCCTATTCTGGTTACTCTATAGCACCTCAGTATAATTTCCAAGACAGTAGCTACAAATTCCATTGCTTTGGGAGTATTTTTACTCAGCACACATATGCACACATAAGCAAGGTATGTGCTCAAAAATCTTAGAGTCACTTATATTTCTGAATGCCTTATCGTAGCAAGTCTCCATATTAGGAGCCTGAGGGAATATGGAAATAGACTTATTAAATAGAATGAGGATCAGCAAATCGAAGTCCATGGGATAAATCCAGCCCACTGCCAAATATTGTACATAAAGTTTTCATATTAGATCCATGAATCAAGGCAAACTGGAAGTGGTCAAACAGAAGATGGCAAGGGTGAACATTGACATTCTGGGAATCAGCGAACTAAATTGGACTGGAATGGGTGAATTTAACTCAGATGACCATTTAATCTACTACTGCAGGCAGGAATCCCTTAGAAGAAAGGGAGTAGTCATCATAGTCAACAAAACAGTCCAAAAGGCAGTACTTGGATGCAATCTCAAAAAAGACAGAATGATCTTTGTTCGTTTCCAAGGCAAACCATTCAATAACATGGTAATCCAAATCTATGCCCCGACCAGTAACGCTGAAGAAGCTGAAGTTGAATGGTTCTATGAAGACCTACAAGACCTTTTAGAACTAACACCCCAAAAAGATGTCCTTTTCAATATAGAGGACTGGAATGTAAAAGTAGGAAGTCAGGAAACACCTGGAGTAACAGGCAAATTTGGCCTTGAAATACAGAATGAAGCAGGGCAAAGGCTAATAGAGTTTTGCCAAGAGAACACACTGGTCATAGCAAACACCCTCTTCCAACAACACAGGAGAAGACTCTACACGTGGACATCACCAGATGGCCAATAGTGAAATCAGATCGATTATATTCTTTGCAGCCAAAATGGAGAAGCTCTATATAGTCAGCAAAAACAAGACTGGGAGCTGACTGTGGCTCAGATCATGAACTCCTTATCACCAAATTCAAACTTAAATTGAAGAAAGTGGGGAAAACCACTAAACCATTCAGGTATGACCTAAATCAAATCCCTTATGATTATACAGTGGAAGTGAGAAATAGATTTAAGGGACTAGATCTGATAGACAGAGTGCCTAAGAAACTATGGATAGAGGTTTGGGACATTATACAGGGGACAGGGATCAAGACCATCCCCAGGAAAAAGAAATGTAAAATGGCTATCTGAGGAGGCCTTACAAATAGCTGTGAAAAGAAGAGAAGTGAAAAGCAAAGGAGAAAAGGAAAGATATATCCATTTGAATGCGGAGTTCCAAAGGATAGCAATGAGAGATAAGAAAGCCTTTCTCAGATATCAATGCAAAAAAATAGAGGAAAACGATAGAATGGAAAAGACTAGAGATCTCTTCAAGAAAATTAGAGATACCAAGGGAATATTTCATGCAAAGATGGGCATAATAAAGGACAGAAATGGTATGGATCTGACAGAAGCAGAAGATGTTAAGAAGAGGTGTCAAGAATACACAGAAGAACTGTACAGAAAAGATCTTCATGACCGTTAATCATGATGGTGTGATTACTCACCTAGAGCCAGACATCCTGGAACGTGAAGTCAAGTGGGCCTTAGGAAGCATCACTACAAACAAAGCTACTGGAAGTGATGAAATTCCAGTTGAGCTATTTCAAATCCTGAAAGATGATGCTTTGAAAGTGCTGCACCCAATATGTCAGCAAATTAGGAAAACTCAGCATTGGCCACAGGACTGGAAAAGGTCAGTTTTCATTCCAATCCCAAAGAAAAGCAATGCCAAAGAATGCTCAAACTACCACACAATTGCACTCATCTCACATGCTAGTAAAGTAATGCTCAAAATTCTCCAAGCCAGGCTTGAACAATACATTAACCATGAACTTCCAGATGTTCAAGTTGGTTTTAGAAAAGGCAGAGGAACCAGAGATCAAATTGCCAACATCCGCTGGATCATCAAAAAAGCAAGAGAGTTCCAGAAAAAACATCTATTTCTGCTTTATTGACTATGCCAAAGCCTTTGACTGTGTGGATCACAATAATCTGTGGAAAATTCTGAAAGAGATGGGAATACAGACCACCTGACCTGCGTCTTGAGAAATCTGTATGCAGGTCAGGAAGAAACAGTTAAAACTGGACATGGAACAACAGACTGGTTCCAAATAGGAAAAGGAGTACGTCAAGGCTGTATATTGTCACCCTGCTTATTTAACTTATATGCAGAGTACATCATGAGAAACGCTGGGCTGGAGGAAGCACAAGCTGGAATTAAGACTGCCGGGAGAAATATCAATAACCTCAGATATGCAGATGATACCACCCTTATGGCAGAAAGTGAAGAAAAACTAAAAAGCCTCTTGATGAAAGTGAAAGAGGAGAGTGAAAAAGTTGGCTTAAAGCTCAACATCCAGAAAACTAAGATCATGGCATCTGGTCCCATCACTTCATGGCAAATAGATGGGGAAACAGTGGAAACAGTGGCTGACTTTATTTTTAGGGGCTCCAAAATCAGTGCAGATGGTGACTGCAACCATGAAATTAAACGATGCTTACTCTTTGGAAGGAAAGTTATGACCAATCTAGACAACATATTCAAAAGCAGAGACATTACTTTGCCAACAAAAGTCCATCTAGTCACAGCTATGGTTTTTCCAGTAGTCACATATGGATGTGAGCTTTGGACTATAAAGAAAACTGTGCACTGAAGAATTGATGCTTTTGAACTGTGCTGTTGGAGAAGACTCTTGAGAGTCCCTTGGACTGTAAGGAGATCCATCCAGTCCATCCTACAGGAGAAGGGTCCTGAGTGTTCATTGGAAGGACTGATGTTGAAGCTGAAACTCCAATACTTTGGCCACTTGATGAGAAGAGTTGACTCATTTGAAAAGACCCTGGTGCTAGGAAAGATTGAGGGCAGGAGGAAAAGGGGACGACCGAGGATGAGATGGTTGGACGGCATCACCAACTTAATGGACATGAGTTTGGGTAGGCTCTGGGAGTTGGTGATTGACAGGGAGGCCTGGCGTGCTGCAGTCCATGGGGTCACAAAGAGTTGGATACGACTGAGTGACTGAACTGAACTGAACTGAAAGTTTTAGAGAACATGGTTATTTATATTCATTCGCATATTGTCTATGACTACTTTTATGCTATTAAGGTAAAGTTGACTAGTTTAACAGAGACTGTGTAATCTATTAAAATCCTAAATTATTTGTTATCTTTCCATAAATGAGAAAGTTTGCCAATTCCTAAACTACAGCATTCTGAGTATCTTTACTTTCATTTGAACTCAGGATTTTAATTAGAATAGCAAGGTGTTCATTTGAGCGTAAGCAAGACTTTCTTATCTCTAAATATGTCCAAACTATAGAACTGATTTTCTTTTACATTTCTTGAATTTTTTTCCTTGAACTTTCCTGAGAAGACAGAAAAGGTATTCACTTTATTTGGAAATATTTTCATATAAAGAATAAGTTTGATGTGGAAAGGGTAGACTTTTCCATAATGTTGCTGTATTAATTAGATATCCAGAAGGAAAACAAATAAATCTTGGCCCCCACCTCTGTTACTCACAACATACAAAAATCACTTGTAGGTTGATTAGAGTTCTAAGTGTGAGATGATGAAAACAAAAAAGAATGTTTTCTTCATTTGGAATATATTAAGACTTCTTAAACATGACATAAAGAATACTATGAAGGAAAAAATGATAATTTAGTGGACTATATTAAAGCTAGAATCTTCTGACAAATCCAAACAGTGGTAATACCGAGTGCTGGTGAGGATATGGAGAATAGGAACTTTCATTCATTGTTGATGGGAATGCAAAGTGGTACAGTCACTCTAGAAGACAATTTAGTGGTTACTTATAAAGCTAAATATAGGGCCATAAAGCATCTGCCTGCAATGCGGGAGACCCGGGTTCAATTCCTGTGTCGAGAAGATCCCCTGGAGAAGGAAATGGCAATTCACTCCAGCACTCTTGGCTGGAAAATCCCATGGACGGAGGAGCCTGATAGGCTACAGTTCATGGGGTGGCAAAGAGTCGGACATGACTGAGCGACTTCACTTTCACTTTCTATAAAAGTTAAATATACTTTTGGCATACAGTGCAACAGTCATGCTCTTTGGTATTTATCCAAAGAAGCTGAAAGAAGTTTTAGCTCTACACAAAACCTGCACATGAATATTTATGACAGCTATATTCACAATTGCCAACACTTGGAAGCAGCCAAAATGTCCTTCAGTAGGTGAATGGATAAATAAATATCTAAACGAGGAAATATTTTTCAGTGCTAAAAAGAAATGAGCTTTAAAGCCATGAAAACAAATGGAGGAAACTTAAACATATATTATTAAGTGAAAGAAACCAATCTGAAACAGTTACATACTGTATGATTCCATCTGTATAACATTTTGAAAGAACAAAACTATAGAGTCAATGAAGAGATCCGTGATTGCTGCAGGTTAAATATGCAGAACACAGAGAAGCTCTAGGGCAGTGAAAATACTCTGTATTATAATAATGGATATAGATCATTACACATTTATTCAAACCCATAAAATGTACACCAAGAGTGAATCCCCAGATAGAACTGTGGACTTTGGTAATGATATGTCAGTATAGATTCATCAGTTGTAACAAAAGTACCACCCTGGTGGGAGGTATTGATAATGAGGAAGGCTATTCATGTGTAGGAGCAGGATGTATATGGGAAATCTTTGTACCTTTTCTTCAGTTTAGCTCGAATCCTTAAATGCTCTAAAAAACGTTGTCTTAACAAAAATAAAGTAAAACTTACTTTCATCAAAAGACAATCATTAAGCAAGTGAAAAAGAAAGCCACAGAGTAGGGAGAAAATACTTGTATTACATA